>NC_056733.1:1842256228-1842296228 GCF_019279795.1 Protopterus annectens | reverse complement strand
GTGTGTCCTCCTCCTCCAGATGAGACATTAAATCATGTTCCCATCTGCTTGACTTGGCGGTACCTCAGGTGAATGTAAAAGATCCCAAGGCACCTAGAAAAGAGCTGGGGGTGTTCCTTGATTCTCTGACCAGATTTCCGCTAGTAATATTAATACTACTTTGGGCCACCCCTGAAAAGAAACCACTAGCCTGGTGGGACTCAACCAATTAACAAATGTTGAATAAAAAAAAAAATCTAATTTTGTTGATATCAGAACCATAGTGTACAACTCATTTGTAAAACTAAGCTCATAATCAACTGCTTCTTGTAGTAAAAGGTATAGTGTTTGATTCTCTCTACTTCCATTTGTCGACTGTGTGACTCTTAACAAGGCACTTAACAAGAAAGTGCCCCTGGGAGTCTCCTGAAAATGGACTTTCCTGGTTCCCAAAAAAGGTGAGGGGGCATAAACTTACTGTAATCCCTAAATGATTCACCAGAAAATGTTTTTAGAGTTTCAAATGACCTTTTCAAAGTTTCAACGTTGGCACCATCAGAGCTCAGGTTCAACTCTTTCAGCTCTGAGACACACACACACACACACACACACACACACACACACACACACACACACACACACACACCATAGAACATCAGTTATGTATTGGCTTTACTGGCAATGGCATCCCTCCTTTCTCTATAATACTGACTTCCATGCGGAGGTAAAAAAAAAATCACCTGCAGCTCCAAGCTAAAACTAATTAAAGTAAATAAACTCATCTGGCAAATTTAAAATTAAAATAAAACTCATCTGCATCTCTAAGGTACACATAGCCCCCCCCCCCCCACACACACACACTCACACACGCATGCACACATACCTACATCTCTCTGCACCTGTTAAAAAGACTGTACAACTGTTACTGGGAGGGACACCTCTCCTTTTTTTTCAGTTGTGGCTTCCAGACAGGCTTCTTTGCTATTGCTGTTACTGGCTGCATTACTGGCTTCCATGATAGTGTTGTTGCAGGTGACAGCATGTTGCCTTCCCTTCAATACTGGCTTCTGTGCTACTGGTAACAGCATTTCAGTTACTCTGTACTGTCTTCAACACCAGTATGTCAGTTACTGGCAGCACTGATTGTGTCAGTTACTTAATACTGATAGCCATCCTGTACTTGCTTCAGTGCTACTCTGTGTTGAGTGAGACATGTTCATGGAATTTTCTCTCATTGGCTCAAATACTTACTTTTCAGCCAATGAAATAGACCAGATCTGTTGCAATCATGTCAAAACAGAGCAGCCTACCAGCTAGGTGGAGCTGACCTAGGTAATCAGGGTTGGAGGATGTGTGAGAGGTATTTTTTTAATGTTTATTTGCACCCCCGTCCACCAGCCAGCACCAGGCTCTACGCATCTGCCTAGTTCACCTTGTGTTCGATCTGGCCCTGGTTTCTGTACCCTACTTTAATACTACTGAAAGTAACTATTTGTCAGAAATTAAATAAAAATCTCAATGTGCACTAATCCTCACACTAGTCTAACAAGTCCTTCTGATATTACAAAGTAATATCCTTCCTGTTGCTGCACATGTTAATTAGAAGTGGGTAATATGGGAGAGGATAGGAAAAAGTTAGTAGTCAGAGATGAGTGGTAAAGGTTGGAAAATGATGGAAAAAGGTTGAAAAAAAGGTTAGATGAGGTTAGGTGAGAAAGGTAAATATGCATTTAACCTGGAACAGAACATAAATGGATTTGGTGTAAGTTTAAAGGATGGAAGGCTTTGGCTAGTTCTGATTTTTAAAGGTAGAGATTTCCAGACTTTAGTTACACAGAAAGAATACAGACATTCCCTAACCAATTTGGTAAGAAATTGATTGTTCTCAGATCTGAGAGATCATTTGGGTAGATATTTGTGAAATATTGAGTTGAGGGTAGGACTTACAGCTCATTTATGGATAATTTAATGGGCCATTATTAATTGGAGATAAGTTGGGTGTTGTGGAAGTTCCAGAGAATGCATTGCTCCACAGTGGTGAGTAAAATGTTTGCATTAATGTCAAATTTAGCGATTTTGTTGTACCACATTTTCAACTTAGTTTTTAGGGTAGCCTCAATTAGTGCCACGCAGATGTGATAATAATATGGACAGCAAAGATTTCTTCTAAGAGTTATTCATGAGTGCTTTTACTAATCCTTCTTTCTGATGTTAAGTATATGAGTTTCAATCATACATATGACAAATATATATATTAACTTAAATCATGCTGTTTATCACTAATCTCTCTGTGGATTATTTTAAATTGTTTTTGTTTATTCTTATTTTTTGTTGTACATGGAATCATGTATTTTATTAACTGATTGAAAAGTTCTTAATGTGTACTACATTTAAGTATTTCTTGTAATTGTTTTCAGACTTTTCTGCCTAGATTTAGTACTGAAAATGTTCACAGCCTAGTGGGGTATTCCTAGTAATCGAATGTAAATGCATAACTAAGCTTATTAAATTATTACTAAATCAGTGCCACGGAAATGTGCCCAGCTGTAAGACCAAGCTACCTCCATCTTTGTGAGAAGCTAATACTTGTAACCAAAGATATTAAAATGCAGAACAGCAGGCCAGATACATGGATTAAAGGGATAAAGCCCTGATTATGCCCCCGGTAGCCTGAGTAGTGGCTCAGGTGCCTGTAGGAGATGGCTAAGCCACATAGGAGTAAGTGGCTGTTGCCAGCTCATCCATCCTGAGGTGGAAGGGAGGGAGCTTTTTTCAGCATAAAAGTGACAGCTAGCAGAGGTACTTGGCATTACCCAGTGGAGTTAAAGCTAGGCCAGCACACACTGTCTTGGTACTCAACAAAAATATAGCTTTTGGGAATTCAGCAAACAGAAGCAGGAGAATGCAATAGCAGGTTCATGGGTGCATGCAAAGGATAGGGAATCTTATAATGAGGAGAGGGTAGGTGGCACCTCTGGATCAACAAGCTGGTCCATTCCCTGCCATCTGATCCTCACCAGCAAATGGAAGAGATGATTAGGACTTCCTGGAGTGAATGAACAGGCTGTAGGGCTCTGATCCAGCCCTGGAATGCCCAGCTCATGTGCCCCTGAAACAAATGATCTGATCGGGTGCTGGTAGTAGAGCCATCTGAAAGGTTCTGCGAGGTGAAAAAAAAAAAGAAAAGAAATGCATATCATCAGAATCAACATTTTACTGACAAAATTTAGTAATAGTTGAATATTCATATAATCTGGGTAAGAAGCATTATTGTTTTACTATACATACTGATGTGTATAACTCTGTATAGTGGCCATCTAGAATACAACATCATATTTTCTTTGGAAATTGTTATACCAGATATTCAGGATTTTCTCTATAAATAACTTGCTATAATGTAATATCTACTAGTTGAATTAGCTGGTAGCCATAAGATGCAGTCAGTGTCATTTTATTTGCTCTGTAGTTCAATATCACCAAGTGTTCTTGTCTGTCTGGAAGCTTTATTGAAGTTATGAGACCTACAGAAAATATTCCTGGTTTTGATCTTTTTATTCACAAATGACTACTTCTGCACATTAAAGCAGCATACACATATTCCCAGAAGAATATATTTAAAACATTGCTCTGAAAAATATACATGAGAAAACACTGAGATGATCACCTGTCAGTCTTTACAGAATTATCTCTACAGCAACAATGTATCATTGTGAGAAATATACCTGGTTGTCACTCTTAACTCCACATTCTATATTCACATTTCCAAATTGTATACCATCTGTCTCACTATGAACTCTGGACTCATGTGATGCAATTTACTCAAAGATGCTTTCCTTGCAACCTGCCATTTTTGCAGATTGTGTACCACACATAACTCAGTATCCCATTGTCTCGCTGTCTTGGGTACCACACATGCTCCCTGACTCCTAATGGGGGCTAAAAATCTTGTGGCTTCTGCACCTTGTTTTTCTTCTAAGGGAAGCAGGCACCATCCATCCATAAATTAGTGTGCATTATATACTGACACACAAGCAACTGACCTAAATGTATTGTATAATAGCCATTCATAAAATGTGCCATAAGAATCTCATAATATATCACTACTTTTATGATGCTATCATAAATGCTGTTTGCAGCCGTACATGCCGACCAGTATTCATAGTGACTTTCATTCTCTAGAATAATAACATGACAGCCATCACTCCACTCAATTAATGCGATAATGTGAATTTAGGAAAATAAACATATGTTTTATGGTAGACAAGCCCAGTATAGAGCTATTAGAAAGTACTATTCATATAATTTTTTGGTTCCTGATCAGCTATTTTAATTTCCTGAGACATCCACCACCACAACACTGCGCCATGTACCACCGATTGCGGTTTTGTCTTTACTAACAATATCTGGTCAACTTTTGTGCACTTAAACTGCTATATATTAAAGCATGAATAACCACAAAAAAATGTTTAGACCAGGTGGATTATACTCAACTGAAACTTGGTTTGCACTAGACATTCCCATCAGAAATTTAGAAATTGCTCCACCATTGTTTGGCATTCTGAAAGAAAGACAATACAGACAATTGTAGCAGATTCATTTGATTCTGTAGGAGTAACATATGCTGTAGGATGTGAGCACTACCCTAAAAAGATGCAGAGACACAAAGATATGTAAAAATAAGAATAAAAGTACACTTGAAGCACATTTCACAAAACCTTTCTTTAATTTTATAATGGAACAAGTAGCTAATTATATGGATTTGGATTGGAAATATTTGATATGGTATTCAATGAGACTACTTTGGCTTCTGCTCCAGTTTCCTAATTTCTGCATTTGTTCCACAGTATGTATCCCACACATACCTCAGGCACTTCATCTCAATCACCTCACGCTTATTCAGGTACTCTGTCTTCACTGTCAATGTTTTGTACCATAGAAAATCACTCCTCTGCATTACTAATTTGTACACCTTACCTTTCAGCTTATTTGGATTTCTTCTCCCACAGTGTACTGATGAGATGGTTGTAGCATCTTTGATTCTAGCTTTGACTTGTCAGATGCTTGAATCCTTTAACTTTCTCACCTATTTTCCCATCTATTTCAATTTTCAGTTTCTTTTGATTTTCCCATTCAAGCTGTCTTGTCTGTACTCAGTTTCACTCATGTGCCTTCAAGTTTGCATGGCAGTTCCCTAACATTTGTTACATTTCTGCTCAGTCTGTTTGTGGTGCCACATTATCTACATGCAGCAGCTTTGTAGATCGGTCCAGACTATTTGCTAATATTGTCTACCTACAGTATAAACAACGTTAGGGTCAAAGGTGAGTCCTAAACTCAGGTTGTGCATATGTCATTGGGTCTTCATACAAAGCTTGCTCTAATTCTTCAAAGGTTTCCGGGACTTCATTACATAAGTGCCCAAATCACCTATCTTGAGGCTTTGCCATATGACTGCGATTAGTCTAGAAATTATCAGTTGGACTCTTTCCTGATCTCTAGTATATTCTCTGCCACGTGAATCACTGTAAACATCGGGTTGGTTGTGCTTCATACTGATCTGAATCTGAAATTCTCAACTGCCATCTCAATTTCTACTATTCAGTGTATGCATTTATCAATAACCCTCTCCAGCATTTGCAAGGAGTACGACATGAATATGAAACTTCTGCACTGCCCACAGTTGTGGATGACCCTTTGTTCTTGTAGACTGGCACTAAAATCCTTAATCTCCAGTCATTTGGGATGCATGTTTCTCTCCATATTGTGATAAGTACTTTTAGGAGCTATTTCTTTCATAACTCATTCAGCATCTTGACCATTTCAGCTGCGACTTCATTTCAATCTTCGGTTTACCCAGACTTCATTTTCCTTATTGTTCTTTGCACTTTTTTTAGGGTGGATTCTTCTTTGTCTTACATTGTAGGCTATGCATGAGAGAGTACATCTGATGAGGGGTTTCCTTCATTTAGAATATGAGGGACTGTTGAGCAGATGTCACATTTGGTAATTGTTTTTCCTGTTTTTCCATTCCATTCATTTATCTAAAACACGATTTTGCTATTTAGGGAGTATGGAAACAATGATCAGTTACATTATAATAATGTGCTACAGTCTATTCATTGGGCTCCTCTAAAGTGACTGCCACTCAATGAGGCAATAACATACTTCAACAATATACTTCTCAATGAATCCAAACTATGTTTCCATTTCAGATGTCATAAGTGATAATTTAAAAAAGATGCTTCTTGGTATAAAAAATAAATAAATAAAATGTCCAGTCTTCCCTAAATCACCCCAGCATTAAGGACAAAAAGTAATATAGCCAGCAATTGCGGACCATCTGTCACCAAGAAAAAATGCCTGCAGATCATCAATTTCAGGAGTTCCATTGACCAGGATTCATATAATCCATCTATGACACAAAAACCCTTACACTGTTGTACACAGTGTTTAAGAATATGGTTAAAAATATTTATTATTGCAATAACCCATGGCTGGGTATGGGTATTGCTGGATTTACCCATGGTTGATGTGGTTTGGTACAAAGCCAACTGTGAGTAAATCAACATCACCCACACCCAGCCATGGGTTATTGCTATTATACAATGGCATTTAAAAAAAAATAACTAACTTTTCTTAAATAATGTCCTTGTATAATGGCATCATGGTGCTTTTTCGTATTTTTCCCCGGTATCATGGGGCTTTCTTGATGTACTGCGCATGCGTACAGGACTTACATTCCCATGCTTATGCATTAGTGTTGTGCAAAGGAAGCAATGGAGAAAGGAAGATCTCCATTGCTTTTTTGGTTTGTTTTTAATTAAAAAAATGAAATCTGGATTCTTCAAATGTAAAGGACAGATGGTACAGAATATAAGGATGTTCAGATACATTTCTCTAGTTTTGCATAACGTACCTGATTATCCTTGTATTTTTCTCTGTCCCATCTCTCTCGTTCTTTTGAAGTCTCCATTTTTTGTAAGTTTATTTATTTATTTTTTTAATCAAAGAAAAGTAACATTTTTGTAGCCTATATTAATAGAAGAATGCCCAGGTAACCAGAATTCTTTCCATTGGTATATGCTCGATTTACAAGAGGCACGCTGGTTGGATGACCAACCAGCATGCTCATTTTTGAATGTGAATGGCCAGTCATTGTATAATTCTGAATATAGTTAAACAAGACTAAATAACTTCTTAAAAAATAATGAAGTATGATAAGCTTATGATGCAGAATTTTACATGTAAATCATAGACTTAGCTGAGATAATATGCTGTTATTGTACTGCGAATATAACTAACTATCTTAAAAGATAAACTCTTACAATATATAGACACAGAACTGACATAATTTATATGACTGTTTACCAAATGTATGCTATAAATGATTATAATTTATAAAGAGACCACATAATTGCAGCTGGCATATAGAAACTTAAAAAGTATACAGTTTAAAGCTGATGGCCTATTACTTCTAATAAAGGTAGTTTCACTGGTTTTGCTTTTCTCAATTAGGAATACACAATGGATGTTTTTTTTCGACAAACCTGGATTGATGACCGGTTAAAGTTTGAAGGCCCAATTGAAATTCTCAGACTAAACAATTTGATGGTTAGTAAAATCTGGACACCAGACACCTTCTTCAGAAATGGCAAAAAATCAATTGCTCACAATATGACAACTCCAAACAGGCTCTTCAGAATTATGCAGAATGGAACTATTCTTTACACTATGAGGTAACTAAGCTATGTGAACATGATATTGTGCATGTCTCCAGTACTACTTTCAGTTTTAATTTAATAATCTTCCAATTTACTACAGACTTACAATAAATGCTGAATGTCCAATGAGGCTAGTGAACTTTCCAATGGATGGGCATGCTTGTCCCCTAAAGTTTGGAAGCTGTAAGTAAACAAAATAAATTATATTAGTAAAGAAGTGTTGATTTTTAAGAAATACATAATTGTTTTGTGGGCTTTTAGTCAACAGCACTGATAATAATAAAAAGCAGAGGGAAAGAGTTAAAGAAATAGTTATTTATGGCCTGCCCAGTCTGTGGTCTTTTAATGATTGTTGCAGAAGATTCACTTGACAACGGCATTGTTTCAAGGTCTTTGCTATTTTCATTTTTCTAATAGAGAAGGTTTTTTTCACTGTACCTCTGACAAGAATACCTCATTTAACCATTATAAATGCTGGGAATGTGTCTAGGAGTTGGATTCTGGACTGCATGGTGAAATAGATATTCATAACAAGACACTGAACAGTGCAACCAATACCTGAAAAATTAGTAAGAAAGCAAGTATGAGTCACAGTAATAGACAAAAAGTTGCAAATTGTACTAGCTTGGAGGTTTTGCATTTCAAGTGGGAATGTGTACAAACAGTGATTATAATCTTTATCTGCTTTTAGTATATCTTCTTGTGTTTCTGTGCTTGTGGAAGAACTGTTCTAGTGACCTCTTCAACTATAAAGTACATAACTGTGTCTGTTTGTGCATATATAATTTAAACTATTCATTCATTTATTTATTTCTAAATTATTGTCATTACTGGGAAATTCTGAGTAGGCCCTCAGGGTACACATGTTCTGTGGAGGCCCAGGGAGAAAAACTCCAGGTTACTTTACAAAAACAAATGCATTACTAAATTATTACAGGAGACATACTACAACACAAACTCATATCAACATGATGCATTCAGTATTATACAGTAATGAAGCAGTTTGTTTACAAATATAATACAACAGCAAAATAACACTTTCTATATGTATGATGAGATTGAAATAATGGAGGTGGATTGGAGATGTTAAGAAGGATGCCTGTCTATCCATACATAAAGAAAACTCAAGATATGGTGTAGAGTGAAAATAAATATCAGAAATGTGGTAAAACTACTCCGGTGTTATTATACATATGTTGGAAAGATCAGAAAGAAGTTTCACTTCAAGAAGAGTCAGATAATGGGGGGAAAGGGCATTATAAAAAAGACAGCTAAGATCAATAGAGTAGAGATGGAGAGGAGAAGGGTGTATGAGGAAGGGGAAAGGGGGAAGCATGTTAAGGGGTTCTGTCTGGGAAGCAGCAGGGGCAGAACAAAGGTTTTAAAAAGGAAGTATTTTAGAGTATGCCTGAATGCATGGAAGTTCGAGTTTGTTCTGATGGCTAAAGGTGAGGAGTTCCAAATTAGGGCTATGGAGCAGGAGTAGAGGCTTTACCTTGCCATTTTATTAGGTTTCTGTATAGAGAAGAGATGTTTGTCTTTGGACCATTAAGATCATTTTGGGTTATAGCTATGTAAAAAGGACATTAGGGTTGAACAGGCTGATGGCTTATATACAGTTTTGTGTAATGTAAGTAGTTATACATAAATTAAATGATTAGGAAGCTGAAGCTACTTTATTTAAGAGTTAAGCAGTGGTGTATGAAGGCATCTGTTGCAAAGTTTGCAATTTTGTTATAGCATATTTCAAATGTTGCCTGTAGGGAAGTTTATAAGTGGGAATTGGGACTCCATAAATCAGAGGTGGTAGAAGTTGAGTTCCAGCAAATATTGTCTAGCAGTTGTATTTAGGAAGTATTTTTGCCTGTAAAGCATTCCTAGTTTTTGGTGTTTTTTTTTAGATTATTCTAAATGTGAAGATTGAAACTGAGTTTATCATCTATTATCATGCTCAGTAGTTTTGTATTAGAGACAAATTCCATTTTGATGTTATTTAGGGAAAACATTTTAAATTGGGTATAATTTTAACTATGTGTTTTTGGGGTGAATAGGTATGATTTGGTTTTATTAAGGTTTAATAGAAGATTCGCAATGGTGAGTCATGTTTCATTGGCAGAGAATGTTTCCTGCATTATTTTTGGAGTTGTGAAAGGTTATTAGATGTACATATAAGTGAGTTGTGATGGCTGAGAAAAGGCAGAGTGCAGAAAATTGATGAAAATACTGAAAAGGAGGGGGCTGAAAATAAAACTTTGTGGCATACCTGTAAGACTTGGTAGATATGGCGGGGAGAGAGAGACTTGGTATTTTATGCATTGTTGTCTATTACAGGGGTAGCTATTGAAGCAACTGATGGTGGGAGAGATAGTCCAATGACAGAGTTTAATGTGAGAGACTATATCAAAGCCATGAGAAACGTCAAGTATTAAAGAGGAGATAAGACTGCCAGAGTCCCTTACTTTCTTTACAATGTCTACAAAGGATACAAGAGTGGATGTTGTGCTGTCTGTGGGTCAAAAGCCATGATGAGCAGAAGTAAGGAGTTTGATTTGAAGGAGATAGTGGAGAAGTTGTTTACGGATATATGTTTCTAAGATTTTAGAAAGGGGGGCAGTGTTGAAAATGAGTGGAAATTTAATATTTCATTTTTCCCTTTAATGTAGGGGAAAGATATGGGATAATTTCCATACTGATGGATTTTGTTTCTCCTGTATAGATTTATTTATTTGCCATTTGTTTACCAGGAAAGTTCATTGGGCCAAAATGAGCCCATTTTCACTGGAGCCCTGGGGAGAAAAGCTCCTAATCCAGTGTTACAATAGAAATCACAGTTTTACAGTACAAGTCATCAGTCTATTGCTAAGGATGCTTACTGGGAATGCTATGGCATCAACAGCTAACTTTTGATATTCTGGTTGCAGGCTGTCAGAAAAGGTAGAGCATGGCTTTAGTCTTAGAAATAGTTTTTTAATTATTATGTTGGTAGGTGCTGGAGTTAAAGTGATGGTTGCATGAATAGTGCTGTTAGTTGTATGGTATCTGGATGTAGGGGGGCATTATGAGTGCTCATGGAATTTATGAACACTTGAAGCAAGGAGTTGGTAAGGGTAGGTTTGTTTATGGTTAAGGAGCAAATGCTTTCAACAAATTAAATATTGAAATCAGTTATAAATTTTCAGTGAGGTTATTTTTTTTGTTTCTGGGATCAGTAGGAAATTAATTGAAGACCAGGATTTATTTATGTATGTATGTATGTATTTATTTATTCATTTATTTTTGATTATGGTTGTGGTTTGATTGGAGTTGTGCTTGGAATAGTTTCTTGTCAAGGTTAACTTGCATTTTTACCTGGTTATGGAGCCGGTGCATTTCTTTGTGCCGGTCCCAAGCCTGGATAAATGGGGAGGGTTGCATCAGGAAGGGCATCTGGCTTAAAACCTCTGCCACATGACTTATGTGGAGAACATTTCATATTTCCATACCGGATTGGTCGAGGCCCAGGCTAACAATGACCGCCACCAGTACTGTTAGCCAACAGGGTGCTGGTGGAAATTGTGCTACTGTTGGCCAAAGAAGATGAGGAGGGGGAAGGTATGCCCGAAAGCAGGAAGAGAGGAGGAAGGTTAGGAGTGTAGTAGTGAGGGTAGGAACTTTGAATGTTGGCAGTATGACTGGCATAGGGAGAGAGCTAGCTGATATGATGGAGAGAAGGAAGGTTGATGTATTGTGCGTGCAAGAGACCAGATGGAAGGGAAGTAAGGCCAGGTGTATAGGAGGCGGTTTCAAACTGTTCTATCATGGTGTGGATAGCAGGAGAAATGGGGTAGGGGTTATCCTAAAGGAACAGTATGGCAAGAGTGTTTTGGAAGTGAAGAGAGTGTCTGATAGAGTAATGTTTATGAAGCTTGAAAATGATGGTGTAATGATGAATGTTGTTAGTGCATATGCTCCACAAGTTGGGTGTGCGATGGATGAGAAAGAAAAATTTTGGAGTGAGTTGAATGAATTGGTGGTGAGTGTAACCAAGAGTGAAAGACTAGTGATTGGAGCGGACTTCAATGGGCATGTTGGTGAAGTGAACAGAGGGGATGAGGAAGTGATGGGTAGGTATGGTGTTAAGGAGAGGAATGCGGAAGGTCAGATGATTGTGGATTTTGTGAAAAGGATGGACATGGCTGTGGTGAATACGTATTTTAAGAAGAGGGAGGAGCATAGGGTGACATACAAGAGTGGAGGAAGATGCACACAGGTGAATTATATCCTTTGTAGGAGGGCCAGTCTGTAGGAGATTGGAGACTGTAAAGTGGTGATAGTGAAAAGTGTAGTTAAGCAGCATAGAATGGTGGTCTGTAGGATGACGCTGGTGATCAAGAAGAGGAGGAGGACAGTGAAAGCAGTGCCAAGGATTAAATGGTGGAAGTTAAAAAAGAGTGATTGTGAGGTGGAGTTCAGGGAAGAGTTAAGACAGACACTGGAAGGCAGTTAAGAATTACCAAATAGCTGGGTAACTACAGCAGAGATAGTAAGGGAGACTGCTAGAAATGTGCTTGGTGTGACATCTGGACAGAAGAAGGAGGACAAGGAGACCTGGTGGTGGAATGAGGAAGTACAGGAGAGTATACAGAGAAAGAGGCTGGTGAAGAAGAAGTGGGATTGTCAAAGAGATGAAGAAAGTAGACATGAGTATAAGGAGATGAGGCGCATGGCAAAGAGAGAGGTGGCAAAGGCTAAGGTTAAGGCATATGGAGAGTTGTATGAGAGACTGGACACTAAAGAGGGAGAAAAGGATCTGTACCGATTGACTAGACATAGGGACAGAGCTGGGAAAGATGTGCAGCAGGTAAGGGTGATAAAGGATAGTGAGGGAAATGTACTCACAAGTGAGGAGTGTGTGTTGAGTAGATGGAAAGAGTACTTTGAAGGGCTAATGAATGAAGATAATGAAAGAGAGAGAGAGAGATAGTTGGATGAAGTGGGGATAGTGAATCAGGAAGTGAAACAGATTAGCAAGGAGGATGTAAGGACAGCTATGAAGAGAATGAAGAAGGCTGTTGGCCCAGATGACATACCAGTGGAAGCATGGAGGTGCTTAGGGGAAATGGCAGTGACATTTTTAACCAGATTGTTTAATGAAATTTTGGAAAGTCAGAGGATGCCTGAGGAGTGGAGAAAAAGTGTTTTGGTACCTATCTTTAAGAAGAAGGGTGACGTGCAGAACTGCAGTAACTACAGAGAAATAAAATTGATCAGTCACAGCTTGAAGTTATGGGAAAGAGTAGTGAAAACTAGGTTAAGAAGGGAGGTGATGATTAGTGATCAGCAGTATGGTTTCATGCCAGGAAAGAGCACTACAGATGCAATGTTTGCTCTGAGAGTGTTGTTGGAGAAATACAGAGAAGGTCATAAGGAGTTGCATTGTGTCTTTGTGGACTTGGAGAAAGTATATGATAGGGTGCCTAGAGAGGAGTTGTGGTATTGTATGAGGAAGTCGGGAGTGGCAGAGAAGTATGTAAGAGTGGTACAGGATATGTACGAGGGTAGTGTGACATTGGTAAGGACTGCGGTGGGAGTGACTGATACGTTTAAGGTGGAGGTGGGATTACATCAAGGATCAGCTCTGAGCCCTTTCTTATTTGCAGTGGTGATGGACAGGTTGACAGATGAGATCAGACAGGAGGCCCCGTGCACTATGATGTTTGCAGATGACATTGTGATCTTTAGTGAGAGTAGGGACCAGGTTGAGGAGACCCTGGAGAGGTGGAGATATGCTTTAGAGAGGAGAGGAATGAAGGTCAGCAGGGCTAAAACAGAATATATGTGTGTAAATGAGAGGGAGGGTAGAGGAATGGTGAGGATGCAGGAAGTAGAGTTGGTAAAGGTGGATGAGTTTAAGTACTTGGGATCAACAGTTCAGAGTAATGGTGAATGTGGAAGAGAGGTGAAGAAGACAGTACAGAGAGGGTGGAATGGTTGGAGAAGAGTGTCAGGAGTGATTTGTGACAGACGTGTACCAGTAAGAGTAAAAGGGAAGGTCTACAAGAGAGTAGTGAGACCAGCTATGTTGTATGGGTTGGAGACGGTGGCATTGACAAAAAGGCAGGAGTCAGAGCTGGATGTGGCAGAGTTAAAGATGTTAAGATTTGCACTGGGTGTGACTGGGGTGGATAGGATTAGGAATCAGTATATTAGAGGGTCAGTGGTGGTGGTGCTGCAGTAGCGTTGTTGCCTCACAGTTAGACGTTGCCCGTTCGATTCTCAGTTAGAGCGTCTTCTGTGTGGTGACATGCGTGAATGGGCATTCCTTTGTTGAAGGTTGTGCGTTAGGCCCAGCAAGTCAGCACGTCAAAATCTACTGCCAATCATTAGTGGACTGGAGTTCCGCTGTGGCGACCCCTAACCAGGAAAAGCCGAAAGAAACAGGATATTAGAGGGTCAGCTCAGGTTGGACAGTTTGGAGACAAAGCAAGAGATGCGAGATTGCATTGGTCTGGACTTGTGCTGAGGAGGGATGCTGGATATATTGGGAAAAGGATGCTAAGGCTGGAGCTGCCAGGTATGAGGAAAAGAGGAAGGCCTAAGATAAGGTTTATGGATGTGGTGAGAGAGGACATGCAGGAGGTTGGTGTGAAAGAGCATGATGCAGATGACAGGAAGAAATAGAAACAGATGATTTGCTGTGGCGACCCCTAATGGAAACAGCCAAAAGAAGATAATGATGATGATAGACTTGCTTAAAGATTTGAAAGTAACAAGTTATTTTGTTGTTTTGCTTGCCTTAAAAGCCAAGGGGAGTGGCTTGGCTTTATTATTCTACTATTATGGAGAGAAGCAAAACCATTTAGTGTATTTTGAAATATGGTGTTGAAATATATGACAGCATTACTTAAAGGAAGAGTTTTAGTGTATTCCAGTTGATGGCTTTTAAAATGTTGATAAATGTCTGTTGGTTTAATTGTGACTGATTACATGCAGTTTTATATCAATGAGAGTTGGCTAGGTGGGTTATAGTTTAATGGGCATATGCCGAGAGATGGCCACTTAGAGCATTGGGAAGTGTACCAGCAGTCAAAAATGTCTCTGGGTCAGAAACCAATATCCAGATAAGAATGGTACTGTTATCATGTTTTCTAGTGGTGCTTTGAATGAGCTGAGTGAATTCAGATAAGTCTATACTAGAGGTCTGGCAGTTTGTGGTTAGGTTATGTCAGTTTATATTGACATAATCTAGAATGATGATTTCATTTCAAATGGTATTAGATATTCAGGAGAGTATATCTTCCAATGTGGTAATAGTATTTACTAGGGGTTTATAGAGTACAACAAAGCATATACGTTTTCTATTATTCAAATTAAAAAAGATGAGTATTTCTGCATTCTGTAAGTTTAGGATAGGTCTGAATATTGCTTAATGAATATAATAGAGCTGTTTCTCTGTTTTTTCTTTGGTTTGATTGGCTCTGATTATGTTATATTGAGGTGGAAGAAGTTCTGTATCTTTATTCAGGTTTCAGTGATTGCTGTAATGTCTGCTTTGTGAAGAATAAGAGAGATCCAGGCATGCAGTTCAGTTTGTTTACTGCATATGTGACCTAGGTTTAAAGTAATAAGAATGAGAGATTGCACTAGATACCCTATTGAGTGAGATAAAAGCAGAGAAATTGGATAACATTCAGGAGATGATTGAGTTGTTTGGTTCTTTCTTGGGCCTTGATTAGGATGGATGTCACAATTACAGTTTGGTGGTTTTAGGAAGTGATGATAGAAGCACAGATATTTGAATTTATGCTTATTTATTATGCTCAGTTTTTGGAGAATTTGTTTGTGTCTTTCGGCTTTTCCCAGTTAGGGGTCGCCACAGCGGAACTCCGGTCTGCTAATGATTGATAGTGGATTTTTACATACCGGGTTACCAGCCCTGACGCACAACCTTCAATAAAGGCACTCCCCATTCACGCATGCCTCCACACAGAAGATGCTCTAGCTGAGAATCGAACGGGACAACGTCTTGCTATGAGGTGACAACGCTACTGCAGCACCACCACCGTGGATATGGAGAATAGGGTTGTAAATTCAGGTATCTAATTTTAAACAGGGTGGTGTTTATGTAATGATAGAGGTGTGGTGATATGATGTAATGATGAGTGAAATTTTGTTATGAATAATGTGTGCTTGTGGGAAAAATAAAACTGGTTGGAAGGGTAGAAATGACGTAAGGTGGCATAGTTTTGTCAGGAAGAGAAATGAAGGTAATGCAAACATGTTCATTTTGGGAAGGACAATAGTATGACAAGAAAGATGATAAAAGATAAGCAAGTATGATACACTGTAGGTGGAAGTAAGTTCTAGAACACACTCTGGTAGACAACTGTATAATGAGAGAATGGATGGTGTAGTTGGGAGGAGAATGATTAGTGTTAATTAGAGAAGCTGATTATATAACCAGAGTGTTAGATATCTGAAAGGAAAACTGCTGCACAGAATTGAAGTTGATTGGCTAAATAACATTAAGTGGGTGTAGATGTAGAAGATAAATGTAGATGGGATTGAGTGGGTGGGAACTGGGGATAGGGAGTTCATTCAGGACCATACCTCTCAACCTGGAAACATCAAAAATCTGAACAAGGCCCATGAAAAATAGGTACAAATCTGTACACTGATTAACATCTAATTTGCATACACAATTATGTAACCCCATCCACTTCACTGGAATTGTGGGATACCAACTTTCAAATGCAAACTGAAGAACATACAACCAAAACATGGCGCCAACCAAAATATAGCACCAGAGTCCCCCTGCAGCTATTCCAATGTCCCATTACCTGGTTATTTCTCCCCATTTACCATAAACACTAGTGTGTGCATGCATACTGCTTTACTTCTACAATGACAGACAACCAAAATATGGCACCAGAGTCTCCCTGCATCCATTCTAATGTCCCATTACCTGGCTATTTCTCCCCATTTACAATAAACACTAATGTGTGCATGCATACTGCTTTACTTCTACAATGATTAGTTATATTTTATTTTTACATTTTACAGCACAATGTGCAAACACTAACAGACATCTGCAATACCGTCTCATAATGAAAATAGACTTGGCATTAAAACTTCTCTGCCCTTGAAACTCACATTCATTGAAACAGCATTGAAACCCACACCACATCCAAAGAAAATGCAACTGGCCAGTGGTGGATAAAGATTACCTTTGGGCTGTTTTCCAATCATTGGCCCTTGCACACAAAACAAGAAACATGTGTTCTTTTCTTTGATACACCTTCCTGACTATTAAATTATATTCCTTGTATAATACAGTACACTTAAGAGCGCATTTTAAATGTAACAGACTGCCATCATTAGTTAGTGAATTCAGTTATCACTGATTTGCCAGAAAACAACAAATTTTAAGAAGAACAGACAAAAGAATTAAATAGCCACAGGTTGTTCATATGAAGTATAGCAAAACAGCAAATATCAAATATAAAATATACACACCAGACAGGTTCAAATGCACACAAATAAATACATGCATAGTTTGAGTTTGTTCTATCATAAGGAGCATTGCAGCATGGCGAATATATAATGCACACAAAATTAAATATACAGTTTGAGTTGGTTCTGACACCTAAATGGAGCCATAGTTTGTTCAGACATCACCAGACTTGTCAGTTTGTTCAAAAGGAGTGAGTGAGCGGCACAGAACGGACAACTTGCAGCAGGAATCAAGATAAATTAAATAAGTGCACAGTTCGCCTTGCAGCAGGAGAAATTAAGTTAAATAAACACAGTTCAATCAAACAGAGTGAGCGAGCAGCCCAGAACAGACACCTTGCGGCAGGATAAAATAAATAAATACACAATTCACATTGCACTGGCTTGCAGAAGGAGAAATTAAATTAAATAAATACACAGTTCACCTTGCACAGTTCAATCCAACAGAGTGAGTGAGCGGCCCAGAATGGACAGCAGCATGATAAATTAAATAAATGCACAGTTCATCTTGCAGCAGGTGAAATTAAGTTTAATACACAGTTCACCTTGCACAGTTTGTTTAAATGGAGTGAGCTAACCAAGCGGCCCAGAACGGACACCTTGCAACAGGAAAATATCATGCACACAGCAGCATGCTCAAACGGATGCCTTGCACCCGGAAAATAGCACATCGCAGCATGCTCAAACAGGAATAAATTAAATAATACACAGTTCGTCTTGCAGCAGGCAAGCAGCAAGATAAATTAATTAAAATTAATATACAGTTCACCTTGCACAGTTTTAGTTTGTTCAAACGGAATGAACGAGCAGCCCAAAACAGACACCTTGCACAGCAGGATAAATTAAATAAGTTTCCGCAGACTATCACACACAGGCAGCAAGATAAATAATCATTCATAAAATACACACCAGACTTTGCATAGTTGTTCGTGTGGACTTAATACACTTTTTGAATGGAGCAAGTGGCCCACCAAATTATCACACTCACAACAGAGCTAGAACCAAGAGGAGGAATTTGAATGGACTTTTACACAGTTCTCTCCTTACCTCCTGGAAGCTGAGCGTAAACTGAAAGTGTAGACATTCCCTCCAAAATGGTTCAAACTAAATCTCTGACCAAGAACGAGCAATAGCTGATATCATCACGCGCACCCTGCAAGCTGGTGATGTGTGGTGATGTCAGCCAAAAATTTAAAGCTGTAATACAAAAAAAAAATCAGGAATAAAAAGGGCCACTCGTGAATTCGTGGCACCCCATTATTTTACCCTCAAAACCAGAAAAAAACGAGGAATTCGGTATGGTTGAGAGGTTTGTTCAGGACTAAGAGAACATGACAGATCTGAGTCAGACATGTTTTTGAGTATCAGAAATAATCAGTTTCATCAACCATCAGCTATATTAATGCTACCCATATAATTGCAGAGAAAACAGAAGAGTCAGCAGCTATAAATGCCTTGAGTACACTCTTGTCAGAGTTGTGTATGGTATGAAAAAGGAGGTAGGATATTTCTATATCAGCAGTTGGATCATCACTATGGTCAGTCTTCAATGAAAGGAACAGAGTGGTATGCTTAAATGCTTAATTTTTCAAAAGATGAAAAGCTAAATCTCCCCAAAAGCATAAAGGCTAAAAATGAAGGACGTCCTACCTATAAAACACATTCAACTTAATTTTACATTACCTTGACAACAGATGTGGATAGTGACAGGGCTGTTCCCATAATACTTTGAAAATTAACAATTATAAATCTAAAACAAAGTAAGTAAACTCTGACAAGTAATGTATAATAAGCTTATATGCTTTAACAGGATCATGACACTACTGAACTAAATAAATAATTATACCCGATCTGCCTACACCCTCATATAAACCTATCACTCATTGCAAGTGCTACTGCTAAACAGAAAACTCTCCCTCATCTTGTACTTCAAAACCTATTGAAACGTAGGTCACAGGCACACACTCTACCTGTACCTTACTGTGCAAACATGAAAATATCTTAAACTGAGAACATACATCCTGCACTGACTTCAAAACTGTACTTATTAATCCAGTTCTACCCAGCGCACCTGCGCGATTGCCCCCTAGCCTAAGAGAGATTGCAGCCTGCGAATAGCAAACAAAACAGGCCTGGAACCCCTGTGGCCCAACCCATAATGTGTCAGTCCCCCACTGGAAAACTCCCAACTCCTGCCACAGCACTCCTGGACCCAC
This sequence comes from Protopterus annectens, assembly GCF_019279795.1. Classification (NCBI taxonomy): domain Eukaryota; kingdom Metazoa; phylum Chordata; order Ceratodontiformes; family Protopteridae; genus Protopterus; species Protopterus annectens. The sequence goes on along the minus strand of NC_056733.1, from coordinate 1,842,276,820 downwards.
AACAAATAATGCTGTCACTCAGTCTTCAAACCCTTCATGAAACATAGCAAGATGTAAAAGCACGGAGAGAGCCGAAACACCAGAGCAAAATCCTCAGCATCAACAGCAACCGTGGACCTCTCCCTGAAGACCGCACAACAAATGCAAGTACCATATCCATGGCTTCATCTTTCTGTATGAGGCACACAACATCACCACCCTCAAATAACTCACCGTATGCATTCCATGCAACCAAACTCAAAATCCGACAGAACAATCAAAACATGATATCTAAACTACAAATGTGAAATGTCCCTAGTGCTAATGATTTTGGCAGGACTCTGGCGTGCCTGCCTACACTGCAGTATAATGTATATTTACCCACAGTCCTTAGAGACACATCCACTTTCCTTTTCACTCCAGAGTAACATGTACTTTCATGGCTCTTGTAACAGAAGGAATACATTTTTTTTCATTTCTTCAAAGATAGAATGTCATTTCTGAGCAACGCTGAAGTGGGCCTCCCTTCAGTGAGTCAGATTATGAGGAAAGATGAAAATATATAATATTCCAGTTGTTCAGACCTTGTAACCAGGGAAAAAATTATTGAACCATTTCAACATCTCATAATATACTGCTTTTAAAGGGATAACTGTCTTGAAAGAAACTTTCCAGTTTGTTTATGTCACCAAAGTTTGGATGCCCCAGTGCTATTTGCAAGGGAGAGCTGTTCATTTCACAGTTTGCATTGCAGTTTGTATTCATATAAAACTAGAGAGTGTAGTTTACCTTATTCAATCCCAAGACTCATTAAGATGAACCATTCAAAAGAGTGGCTTTATAAAGTGACTCAACAGTTCACATATACAACTGCTGTTTCATAATATAATTTTAGCTTGTTCCCATGAAGCAAAGGTATAGCATTTTATTTTGTTTAAAGGCTGAATGCTGATTCAAACTAAATTTTTTGTAGTAATCTTTTGACTACATAACCATGTGTCTGCACAAAAACAGAATCAGGACAGCCTGACAGCCTTCACTCAGAAAACTTCATCCATACATTTTTTTTTCCTTGTTGCTAAGCAGTTTAACATTCGTAGCTCCACACTTAACTGTTTCAGTTTCGGTTTCACAGCTAACAGCTACATGTTATATGCTGCTTGATAAAAAGCCAACAAACAAGTCATTTGATGTATCTAAGCTCAAAGTCACACCTGGAAAAAAAAAAAAATATATATTTTTCTTCAGGCTAGCAGTTTATCAAATCTTCTCTCAATTTAGGTTCAGGAAATGATTTATTTCAATATTCATGCCAGTCTCAGGATATAGATTACAAGTGAATCTATTAGGTTTATCAAAGCTTTGATCAACATGATTAGTGCGCACATATTGATAAAACATAGGATAATAGTTTAAAATATTGGGACCCATCCGCCTGAATGAAGCGCTCTTCCTGCCCTGCACCATGCCTGCAGCCTTCGGCCAATGGTGCAGAGCACCAAATGGGCTCGCAATCTAAGGCCGCAAATGTGTCAAATGGCAACAAAAGAACCGCCAACCCCACAGAACTATCATTAGTGCCATGCGCATGTGCAACTGCCATTAGCAGTGGCAGTTGCACATGCGCATTCGTGCCATGCGCATGCGCAACTGCCACTGCTAATGGCAACACTGGTCTACCCGGGAAACACAGCACTGCTGAAGCATGAGCAAGGCCACCCCACCTCAGACATCGCTCTGACAACTCTCCAGCCAAGTGCGCCACCAAACAATCTAAAATCATCACCAGGTTGTGACAACACATGCCCGCCGCGACCACTCACCACTTCCTGTTCCGAAACAGAAACCTAAACCCCCAAACTTGTCCACATTCAACTTGCATGGAACATGCCAACAGCCAGCAAATTAGCCCAAACACCATCACTACTCAACACCTGCTCCCCCCAACCAACCATGACACCAGCAACTCACACAAACCCCCAACTGAGACATACATGCAGCGTGCAAGGGACAGGGGAAACCAGTCTGCCAAAAAAAAAAAGTATCTAAGCTGCACACACAGCTATCCTGCCACCTACCAGCACCAATAGGCCTACCTTTTTCTCAGGACACCTACAGGTCATCATGGGCATGTCTTGCTTTAGCAAGTTCATGCCAAAATGTGATTACTTACCCAGCTACACTTATCTAAATCCCTTAAGCACCTCCCACCTTTATCTCATTTCCTTCCAATCAACCCTCCCACCGTTTAACCCTTTCACCTCCCCAGCCCATTGAACTCCCATTAATATTAACCTAACACCCCCTTGAAGATGTCCCAGGACAACCTTGCTTGTTGCCAAGCCTCATTTCTCCTTTTCCTTTGGCAGTAGCTGTTGCTGTAAGCTCAATGGTTTTAGTAGATTATCTGGTGTTTCCAACGGTTTTATTCTATTTATTATCCACACAGAAAATAATTTTTTTAGGCTGCAAACCCTCATAGCAGAAAAAATAATAATTTTATGCAGAACAATAGTCTAACCATTGACTTTCTACACTGAGAGAAATTCTAGTGACACCCAATGGTGTCAGTCTATTCGCTGTCCACACAGAAGATTGTTTGCAGGCTACAAACTCTCTTTACAGAACAAAGATAATTTTATGTACAGTTTACTCAATTGCTTCAAAAGTATGAACTTTCCACTTATAAGGGTTGTATTGAAATTATTAAAAATTTCACTTTTTAAAAACTATATAATTTGCATTGTGTTAGAATATAACATATGCACATTGTTATAATTACTAATTACAAAAATACATAAAAAAAAAATGAATAAAGAAAGAAAGAAATAAAATAAAACAAAAAAGTAGAAAAAAAATATCTCTAGCAAATAGCCACAGATTCACTAGGACATATACAGTTCTAAAATATAAAATGGTCTGTTCCAGTTAAAAGTGGCTTTTTTAAAATATGTGACAGTCTAGGAAATGTCTGTAACTTGATACATGAAAATTATACAATGCTTCCCCCAAAGACTGAGGTATAGTATTACAGTGTTGATGACATGTGTACTGCTACTGATAGAATGACAATGCATGTAACTACTTATACAAGGACATATGTACAGCTACTGAAAAAATGATGTCATTATATACAACTACTAATAGGATGGCGCTATGTACAACTAAAGATACAAAACATGTGTATAACTACTTATAGGGCACAGATAGAGCAGAATAATTTTATCCATTGATAACTGCCCCTTTTTTTTAGCATTGCCATGCAATTGTTGACCAATTTCCCCTCTTATGGCTCCATGCCTTTACCTGAGCTTTGTCTCTGAAATAGTTTGTCACACTGTATTAAAATTGTCTTGACAATGTAAGTGATCACTGTCGACAAGATGTATTTAAACCAATCTTTCTTAGGCAAGTGAACAGACATATGTTGAATTTGCCACATTAATTCTCATTAAGTGTCTTTATTGGTTACTTGAATTTAAACTGAATGTTTGCAGAAGTTTTTATTAAGGTCTGAAGAAGAGGGTTACCTTGAAAGCGCTTACCTAAATTATTTATTTTATTGGTAATAAAAGTGTGTTTTTTACTCTCTAGCCACCACACCTTTTTATTTTATACTATTTATATTTTTTGGGCTTGCTGGTTCCACCACTTTCTTCTTGTTTTATCACAATTTTATTTTGTTTGTTTGGTGGAACCATGGCTGAGAATTATATGGCAAGGATGGATTCTGCCCTGAATAGGGGATTGAATATGCATCTTAATGAAGGAGAAAGGAGACCACAGAGTGGAAAGTCTGCTACTACAGTTGGTAATTCCGCCAACACTCTTATCAGCATATCTTTCAGTGAGGATGATATCACTACCATCAACTACAATTTGGATGAAATGTCTGCTTACAGAGCTATTTTATAGGATTTGGAGGACAAACTCTATAAGCACATATGTTTCTTGTGGCAGCGTTATCACTTTGAAGCTGCTGTTTTTCATAAAGTGATACCTAGAGGGCTTAGGGTGCTTAAAATGCCCTCTTATGGTGACAATTACCCAGAGCTCTTGAAAAAGTGGCAGGTATTGAATTTGCAATTAAGTATTGACTATATGCTCTTGATTAATGACTTCTTTTTACCAGAAGAAGAGGCTTTAGCAAATGAGATCAACAATCTCACAATTCAGCTTATGGATACATACAAAGGTGAAGTCTACACCCAACTCATGGATGATTTACTACTCAATGTTTCTCTCTATGAGAGGAAACTTGAAAAAGAGAAAACTAAAAATCTTTGAAGGGACTTCGCTGATTTTCGAGCCGGGAACATCTTTTCTTGGCCCAGGACATTTCAGTCAATGGGCTGGCCTGTCAGCTTGATGGAGACAGAACAAAGGACTGATGCTAGGAGCCATGTTAATGGAGGCAGCATGCAGGTAGGAGCTCAGCGTTCGTTTAGCAACGCTGTTAACACCAGTAATGCACCCTACAATCATAATGCTAACAGTAATCTTAGTAAGGCGCCAGAATTGTTGTAACAGCTTCCACTTTCCATGAGTAAAGGCGATGATTTTTCTTATGTATGTCATTCTACTGGGACAGTAACTAACAACCTTAATCTGAATACTAACTGCAGCTCAGATAAAGCACTGCTTGTGGCTACATTGCTGACCCAATGTACCTTGGAAATTGAATTATCTATGTCACTTAAATCAAAAGGACAAGACTCATTTCATGAGTCAGTAGAACTAGTGGAGCATGGAGAATGAGTCTCCTTGTCCCTGGACAATCAGGATGAACTTTCTTTTAATGTAAGTAATGTAAATGGTTGTAACACAATGAACACTACATAGATTGTTGGTCTATGTGTTGACTTAAATGCTGATGTACAGAATAAGTCTGTAGAAAACTCTAATACCATTTTGATGTCTAGCAATGTACAGGGTAACAACATGGGCTTGTCAAGTATAGAACCTGCTGTTAGACCTAAGGTATTAACAATAGTTAACAATGGCAGTACAAATGAACAGGGTATAGATAGCTCCCATCACTCAGTGTTTTTTTTAAAGAAGGCCCTACCCTTAAGGCAAGATACATGGATGGGGAGGTCTCGGAGCTGCAGGAGACGAGGGAGGGTACAGTCCAACCCCTCAGTCTAAAACAAGGGTCCGACTACACACGCAATCGCAAGTGACTAATCTGATTTCTAACTTGTCTTCTGTGGATTTAACTGTAGAACAGCTATCTATTTTAAATAGAGGTTTATCATTTGTTCCAGCCAACAAGCTGAATTTAGTAGACACAATTTTAGAATTGAATATGTTTGCCAGGAACACAATGCTCAAAACCATTTTGTGAATGGATGTGACTATTACAAATGTATGTACACTGAAAAAACCTAGTTGTTTCATACCTAACAATTCTCCTGCTATGGAGGTGTTCATAAAGATGTGCGAGGATGACCTAAGAAAATCAGTTAATGAGAGATCCAAGAACTGTTTTTACAATCTTACTATGAAGGAGAGTGAGGCATTAGGGACATTGACTAGGGCTGACCATTTAGTCATCAGGCCTGCTGACAAGGGTGGTGGGATAGTCGTCTTCAACACTATAGATTATTTTGAGAAAATGTGCAAGATGTTGTATGATGACAAAGTGTATGTTATACTGTAGAAATTTCAGGTGAATGGTATCATAGATAGATTGAACTTCTACACGTATGATTTATTGATTACTGATCAAATTGACTATTCACTATATATGTATTTTTCTGTAGAGCATCCCACTGTAGCAGTCATATATGGCCTACCTAAGGTTCACAAATATCTCTTGAATCCCCCTTCGACCCATTGTATCGGGCAGAGGATGGCTCACTGAGCCCATGTCTATATATGTGGAGAAACAGCTTAGACATGTATTGAACACTGTAGAAACTGTACTGAGAGATAGCAAACAGTTCCTAGAGCAATTGTACGTTTGGGCCAGTCTTAGAATAACACTGGTATTAGCAATGTATTCTTTGTAATGCTAGATGTGAATTCTTTATTCACAGTGATCCCCAATTACAAGGGCATTGAAAATGTAAGACACTTTTTAACCAAGGAAAGCAACTTATGATCTGTGCCCTACTGGATTTGATTTTGGAAAATAATATATTTCTTTTTGAAAATGAGTTTTTCCTCCAGAAAGTGTGGGTTGCTATGGGTACAGCGTGTGCGAATACATATGCTAACATTGTGATGGCCCAATGGGAGAAAGAGATTTTTTTTGCTGTAACATGTTTAAGCAACATGTCACTTTTTATAAACGTTTTGTTGATGATATCTTTTTTACATGGCATGGTAATGAGGTACAGCTAGAGGGTTTTGTGAATTTTCTAGGGAATATCACCTCTTATCTCTCTTTTGCTCTACAGTACTCTCAGACTAAGATTGATTTCTTAAACATTAATGTGAACAAAAACATGTTTCCTAACATTTCAACTAGGTTACACAGAAAAAGCTGTAGGAAAAACAATATTCTTCATCGCTCCAGCATGCACCCCAGACACATACCTAGGAATATAGTTAAGAATCAAGTATTATGTTGTAAGAGATTACATACTGATGGCGAGACCTTGAAACGGCGTTAGATAGTTTGCATGTAAATCTTATGAGTAGGGGATACAAAGCCTATAAGATTGATAAGGCTATGGAAAAAGTGAGCTCTCTTGAAAGTAATATAACTAGACCCTATTTCTCTGAAGAACTCCCTGCAAATGTACGTGATGAAGGGAGAAAATGAGCTGAGATTGTAAATAGGCTGTTTAACTTTTTCCAGTGATGTTAATAGGACCTGTGAGATAGTTAAAAAGAACTGGCCTATTTTACTCACAGACCCTCAAATTAGTAGGGTTGTAGGGTCTACTCCCAGCAATATTTTTAAAAACAGTAAGAATCTGAAGCAACGGCTTTGTTATAAGAACAACAGAACAAGTGAAAGGTTTATTTCACAGCGCAAAGGAACATATGCATGCAGGGCTTGCAAGATTTGTTGCAGTATATGGTCAACCTGTATGGTTGTGCATCCGGTACATTTGTAACCAGTAGAATTCTCTTTCTATGCAGATTGTTGTACTAAGAACATAGTTTATCTTGCTAAGTGTAACTCATGCAGTGCATTTTATATAGGCAAAACAAATCGTATGTTGAAGGAGAGGGTCATGTAATATCTGAATGACATATGTAATAATAAATCAACAAATGCACTGGCTAAACATGTATCAGATTATGGTACACAGCACAACTTTAAATTCTTAGTTTTACAAAAACTTATTGAAAGCTTAGGAGAAGGAGATCTATGTAATGAAACTGAATATATAGAGTTGAGATGGATTGTTGATTTTAAGGCTTATGTTTCTCCTGGCCTGAACAGCGGTGTTTCTTTAAAACCTCTCTTAAGAAAAAGAGGTTTGCCACATTAATTTTCATTAAGTGTTTTTATTGGTTATTTGTATTTAAACTGAATGCTTGCAGAATTTTTCATTAAGGTCTGAAGAAGAGGGATACCTCGAAAATGCTTACCTAAATTATTTATTTTATTGGTAATAAAAGTGTGTTTTTTTCTCTCTAGCCACCACACCTTTTTATTTTATACTATATGTTGAATTTTGCTGTGAAAATACTGAATCCTTGCTGTTTTTACATGCTGAGCATAAATTATGTTGCAGAGAGTATAAAATCTATGCCTTTGATTCTAAAGTGATTTTAAGGAGTTCTGACAATTAGCTCATTAGGGTAATTAAGTAGACGTGGTAATTGCTCTCCATATAGGTATGGGTTTGATTCCCATGCTGTATATTTAGGGGTTGCGGGCTAGTATAATGGTTAAGAAGTGTACCTTACAGACACAAGCTACAGAATCACACCCTGTAACTGGTGTACCTTACAGACACAAGCTACAGGGTGTGATTCTCACCTTTGAAAGTAAAATTAGCTAGGATTAAAATGCAGTTTAAGACAGCTAGCCTAGTACTTAGCAGTGAATCCATTAGGAAAAATGATTATATAGTATATATTCTGTCTTCCAAATGGCACAGAACTTTTAACTTCCATCTACTCATTTTCAAAAAGAAAGAATAAATAATGTGTAAGTGTTAACAAATATAAACAGGAAATATACTATTTCTTCTGGGTACTGTGTCATCCACTCTTCTGTTAATGATAAATAGAGAGCAAGGGAGCAGAGGCATGTGTGGTAAAATGTTAATAAGAGCCACCTGAATAATATAACAGTGTGTTTCAAAATGTACTGTTTTACTGTTGAAACTGGACTTTATTTTTGCACAGTTGGAACATGCTGAATATGATGTCCTTTGCGGGCTCTATGAGAGAGTCCTGATCTACTTTATGTGAAACTCTATATCTGTGGAATCCTGTAGTGTGTGTGTGTGTGTGTGTGTGTGTGTGTGTAATCCTGTACTCTGTGTGTGTGTGTGTGTGTGTGTGTGTGTGTGTGTGTGTGTGTGTGTGTGTGTGTGTGTGTATATATGTGTGTGTGTGTGTGTGTGTGTGTGTGTGTGTGTGTGTGTGTGTATATATGTGTGTGTGTGTGTGTGTGTGTGTGTGTGTGTGTGTGTGTAATCCTGTACTCTGTGTGTGTGTGTGTGTGTGTGTGTGTGTGTGTGTGTGTGAGAGTGTGTGTGTGTGTGTGTGTGTGTGTGTGTGTGTGTGTGTGTGTATATGTAATTCAGTTTATGTAGACAGTCTTGGTACATAATAAAGAGGTTACTGAATTCTGTTAATGATGCTTTTCAAGCTGTATATCTCATCTGCATGTGTGTTGTGCAGCAAATGCATTTTAGTAGCTTGTAAAAATAATTTTCACAGCCATGCGGTGCAGTTAACTTTGAATCAGGCTTTTTTTTTTCCTGCATGCCTCTGTGTAGCAGCCCTACACAGTAAAAATCATGTCCCTAAATCTCTCCCACATATATTCTAGCAATGGTGTAGTATTGTATTTTAATAAAGTAATATAAATATATAACAGTCTGTTTGTAAGTTGACATCTAATAGGCAGATGATCATATTTAATTTTGATTTCCCAACTTGTCATTCATCTATAACAGGCTGAAAATGACTTGCCCATTTGTGCTTGAGCAACTCAAGAGACTGCTTGACACTGTGGTGTGCTATTTGGCAGAGTTTCTCCTTCCATAATGTTGTATGATCATGAAGTTAGTGAATATAAGTTCATATGATATGGGGTCTTGCCCACCCCATATGGAAGTGTGGAGGGGTATTAACCCCTTGCAAAAACATTTGTTTTGAGCTGAGTCATTACATTGTTTGTAACAGGCATCTTTCAAAGATCAGTAAGGGGCAAACCAAGAGATTGGGGTTTATCGTTCCATAGTTTAAGATTTATTTTATATCTATTGAGAAATAAAGTATGCACAGGAGCAGAACAGGGAGGTAAAATTAATCAATATCAATTGCACTACATACATGGTAATTACAATAAAGCTTTGCATCTCGAGCTTTTTTTTTTTCTTCAGAAATAACTACATGTTTTTTCTTTCCTTAAATTTAGGAAGCTAGATCAAATGAATAGATGCCATATTATGATTTTCAGAAGATTTTCCTGTAAAATGTGTAACTGTGTTACATTATGAAATGAGGTATATAAAAAAGTTAAGCAACTCATTGTGTCAGAACTGAAAACATAGTAAAGTTTATGCTTAAAACTCATGCCTTATGACATGATACATGCCACAGAATGATCACTAGAGAAGAAATAACATCATTTCAGTTGTTAATAGCTGCTAGTGGCGTGAAGCATTAAAGAGTTTGCTTGATTGTGTTTCACTGTATGTATTCTGCTTGTTGTTTTGAAACAACTGCCAGAGTTGTACACGAGTGCCTTAATAACTTGTATTTATTATACAGATGCTTACCCAAAAAGTGAAATTGTTTACACTTGGAAGAAAGGACCGCTGTACTCTGTAGAGGTTCCACCAGAGTCTTCTAGTTTGCTCCAGTATGATCTTATAGGGCAAACTGTATCAAGTGAAACAATGATATCCAATACAGGTAAAGTATTTTATATATATATATATATATATATATATATATATATATATATATATATATATATACTGCACTACCTTGAGTTCTGAAGGAAATTATCAAATTTATGATATATTTCTGAAAGTGTATTTTGCAAATTAGGCAAAACTCTTTTGATAAAAAAAATATTACTATGCTGTTCATTTAAAGTGTCAATTTATACATTAAATATAAATTTAAAAAGTATTAGTTACTTAATCTTTACAGTTACTCAGATCTGTGATGAAGAATACAAAATTAATATTATTCTTTACTGATTACTTAACATACAGTAAGTGCTGCAACAGAATTACTAAATATTTATTTATTTATTTATTTATTTATTTATGTATTTGTTTTATTTATTTATTTATTTATTTATTTATTGACATTTGGTGACCGGGAATGTCCGACTGGACGCAGGTCCATTTTCAGTGGAGGCCCGGGGAGGAAAGCTCCACAAATTAAAATATTACAGACATAGTTACAGATGAAGAATCCTAGCAATTAAAATATTACAAACATAGTTACAGATGAAGAACATAGTACATTCAGTAGATAACTAGTATATGTTCTATCCACTAAGTCATAGCAGATATTAACAATTGTTACAATAAGAAGTTACTGCCATATAATAAGTAGATAGGCATGGAAGTATCAGAGCTTGATGTAATCAAAGGTAGTTTGTGTGGTGGAAGAGAGGTAGAGGGTAGATGGAGTGGGAGAAGTTGGAGGAGAGAGTTACAAGGGCATAGCCAGCATGTTTTTAGTTGTGCTTTAAATAAAGCTTTGAAGTGGGTGCATGATGGTAGAGAGGTTATTGTGGGGGGGGGGTGTTCCATAATTTGGCTGTAGCGCTGGAGAATAGTGCTTCTCCAGCAGTGTTATTGGCTCTAGTAACCTGTAATTGATTTTTGTTGCTGGATCATAGTGGTCTGGTGGTGAGATAGGGTTGGAGTAGATACTGGAGGGATGGGACCTTTAGCGGATGATTAACCAGTTTGTGGATGAGTGTGAGTTGATACCACTGAAGGAGGTGAGGGAGTTCTAGCCAGCCTAGTTCACGAAGTGAGAAACAGTGGTGACTGTGGTAAGATACCCCAGTGGCGAATTTGGCGATTTTGCTGTAGCAGGTCTCGAATTTATTTAGATCACATTGCCTTAGGTTGGTATATATTGGAGACGCATAAAGTAGGGTGGAGATAAGGTACGAATTTGCAACTGAAATCCTAGCTGCTTTGGTGAGGAGTTGCTTATTTCTGTATAAGGCTCCTAATCTTTGGTGGACTTTGTTTATGGTCATGGATATGTGAATGTCAAATTTGAGATTGTTGTTTATTTTGACTCCTAGCAATTTGGTGTGGTCTGTTGGGTGGATAGTGGTGTTGTCTTTTGCTGTGATGTTAAAGTCAGAGTTGTTTTGAGTATGTTTGGTGGGTTTGAAGATGAGGAGTTTAGTTTTGTTTGGGTTGAGTATTAACTGGGCATCGGATAGCCAAGTTTCAACAGAGAAAAAGGCATCCTGTGTGACCTTTTGCAGTTCGGGGAGGGACTGGGCTGAGCAGATGATGGTTAAGTCATCTGCATATTGTATGAGTGTGCCATGTTTGGTGGCAAAGGCTAGATTATTTGTGAAAATAGAGAAGAGTAGGGGTCCAAGGATGGATCCTTGGAGAACACCAATAGAGACTGGTAGTTGGGGGGATATGTCATTTTGCCATACAACAGATTGCCGGCAGTCAGACAGGTAACTTTGAAACCAGTTGGTGACTGATTGAGAAAATGATAGGTCATTGAGTACAGAGAGGAGTTGTTTGTGTGGGACCATGTCAAATGCTTTAGATAGGTAGCAGAGGAGAGATGTCCATTGTTTTTATGGTGAAGGATAGTGTTAGTAAAAGAGAGTAAGGCAGTGGTGGTGCTATGGTTTGGTCGGAAACCATGTTGAGTATTAGAAAGGAGGTTGTTAGTAAGGAGGTAGTCTGAGATTTGAGAGTGAATGCATCTCTCTAGTATTTTGGAGAGTGGAGATAAAATTGATATGGGGCAGTAGATGGTTAGTTCAGTGGAGGGGCCACTTTTGTGAAGGGGAATGATGTGTGATATTTTCCATAGTGTAGGGACGTAGCATTCTGACAGAGATCGGTTAATCAAGATTGATACTGGGTAGGCTAGGGCGTCAGCTGCAATTTGTTGGAATTCACTTGGGAGGTTGTCTATTGCTAATTTTGTGGGTTTACGTTTAGTTAAGAGTTTTCTTATGTTGGAGGTAGGAATGGGAGAAAATGAGAAGATTGTTGGGAGATTACTGGGTGAAGGTATGGGGTGTAGGGGAGGGAGTTGTGTTGTCTAGCTAGTGATAGTACGGTTTGTGTGAAGTGTGTGTTGAATGAGGTAGCAATATTTTCTGAAGAGTGAGGACTGTTAAGTGTAGGGGTATTGATTTTACCTGGGTGGAGGATGGAGTTTATGGAGGTCCAGAATTGTTTGGGGTTGTGTTGGGAGGAGTTGAGGGCAGACTGGTAGTATTGGATTTTGTCCGCCTTTATTAGCTTTTTGACTCTATTGCGTAGTTCTAGGAATTTCTGTCTAGCTGAGCGGGTTTTGGTTTTGCACCAGTGTTCCCAGGCTTTATCTCGGTTTTTCATTTCTGACCTAGTGGTTTTCTGTAGCCATGGGGAGAGTTGGGCTTTGGTTCTGGTAAGTCTTATGGGGGCATGGTTATTTAGGATGTTTAGGAAGGTAGTATTGAAAAATTGGACTGCTTCATCTAGGCTGAGGTAATTTATAGGGTGTCAGTTACATTCTTTGAGGGATGAGATGAATGTGATTGGGTTAAAGTGTAGTTTTTTACGTATTTGACGGTAGATGACAGGTTTAACTTGGTATAGGTGTTTTATGAGTAGGAATGTTGGGGAATGATCACCAAGGCTATTTAATAGGCAGCCTGCTATATAGGACTGGGGAATCTTGCTGACTAGTATCCAATCCAGGGTAGTGTGCTTGTTGGAGATTTTATTTATTCTGGTTGGTGACTGGACTAGTTGGGTGAAGCCATGAAGGTTTAGATGCTGGATTGGATGGTTGCCGCAACAGGATTGCCAATCAATATTGAAGGCACCTAAAATTATGGTCTCTTGAGGGAGATGGTGGGTAGTCCAGCTGAGGAGGTTTTCTAGTGGAGGGATATTTTAGCCAGGTGGGAAGTAGCATCCTATTATGTTGATGGTTTTATTTTGGTTTATTTTCAGGTTGGAATATATTATTTCTTCATTGGCAATTTGGGGAGCTGATGAGTTTAGAATCTGGACGTTTAGATGCTGTTTAAATATTATAGCTATACCACCTCCTTTCTTGTTTAGTCGGTCTAGTCTTAGTATGTTGTAACCATTAGGGAGGATTTGCTCACTGGTAATGTGAGGTTTTAGCCTGGTTTCTGTCAGGATGATTATATCTGGGGAGTATAAGTCTATGGTGGCATGGAGTTTGCGAACTTTGTTGGCTATACTTCTAATATTTAGGCTTAGCAGAAGGAGGTCATTTGGTTTTCTACTGGCTGGGATTTGGGAGAAGTGGTTGTTAGTCTGATTATTAGAAGTGAGGTTTGAGATGGAGGGGCCAGGGTTGGGGTGGATGTCTCCACTGAGGGCAAGTTTTGATATGCATGAGGTTATTAGTTTTATCAGTTTGTGAAAGAGTTTGCATTTTAGGGAAACTTTATGATTGGGTGCAGTTGGTAACAGATGTGGTGGGAGGGTTATTTTGTTAACTTGTAGGGATTCATTTAGTTTTAGTATTTTAGTTGATAGAATATGTGGGAGATGCATAGGGATGGTTCTTGAGTTGGTGGAAGAGGAGCAGAGTGAGGGTGAGTCATGAGTGATTTTGTGAATAGTTGTACAGTGGAAGTGGTTGAGTGGGGGTATAATGGAGTTTTGGTAAGATGTAAGATAGGCAAGGAGAGGGTATGCAAAGAGTATAAGTATGGTATGCTTATTCATGTTAGCAGAAGAGGAGGTGTAGTAGTGGGAAGATGGTGGATTTAGAGTTGGGAGTAGTATTGTGGTTGGTGGTAAAAATTATGGGAGGGGTTTGTTCTAATAAAGGTAGGACCATCAGGGTGGGTGGGAATTGGGGGCAGGGTCTGGAGCGAAGCAGGCAGAGACCTGTTAGCTGCTCTTAGGAGGGGTTGTGGGCTGGAAAACAATCAGATAACAGAGAATACAGGCCTTTATATAACTTCTGTCGTATGCATTCCTAGTGAGGAGGAGGGTAGGGACTAATTGCAGGAGGAGTCCTATGGGAGTGATTGACAGGTCTCTCAACCAGATTCTGGAAGATGTGCAATTCAAACAAAAACAAACAATCAATTGACTCAAACTGTAGGTAAGTGATATGGTGTGAGTACCAAGAGAATAGATGAACTGCAGTTAAGTAAATGGCAGTACAGTTCAAGGGGAGAACTAAACTAGCACAAGTTAATTATTTCTGGTGTTACTAATTCTGGGATAGTGCAGTTTAGTTTGGAAGTGGATAGCTATTGCCATACAAAAATAGTCTAATATTGACTGGTCACAGATGAAACTGGAGAAAAAGCACAGTTGGATGTAAAAGCCGTAGATAAAATTTTAAAAGTTTGCTTTGCTACTCAGGGAGAGGTACAGAACCCAGCAGTGTGTCATCAACTAGAGTCTGAAATGGGGTCTTACATGATTGGAGTTAGGAAAACTGGGCTAGCTTGACAGGCCTCTGCAAGTGTGCATGCTTTAAACAAAAAAAAAACTCAGTATATAAAGGCATTAACATTAAGTCTTTATGGTGAAAGTTAAGATGTACATTGCATTTAATTTGAAGAAAAGCCATGCTTGCAGAGAAGCCTTTGTAATATTTTCACTGGAATTGCACTTCTGCAATAGTACTTATTCAAGTTTGGTGGGTGGGGGGGTGCACCTGCAGCCCAAGACGTTTAAACAGACCAAGCACACTTCACAGAGAGGGGAGATGACTGCAGAAGAGGAGTATTAGTGTGTTTTTTTATTTTTATTATTTATTTTTTTTAATATATGCTATAACTCATTATAAAATGAAATGCATTTGAAATAAACTGATAGAGATGAAACATGCAATCTTCTGATTATAACTTTCTTTATCTGAAAAGAAAAAAAATACATAATTTTACATAAAAACAGCTTGTTAAAAACAATAAGTATAATCTATAGTAGTGCACATGATGGGACTAAAAACTTAATTCATTACATAAGTTTATCTTGAGCAATATAAGAGTACTATAGGTTAAAACTGACATGATCACTCAGGGAGAGGTAGATTTGCATAGGAATCCTGGGAGTAAGATGTTGAATGGACAAGCCATCATCTGGTGGCAACCCAAATAAGTACGTGCATGGGAGCCTGTACTTGTGGGTTAGAAAATACTGTGGGTCTCTAGTGATGCAGGAAGCTCATTCTTCAGCCCAGGGTGTTGGATTAAGGTATCCATGTCATCACAGCCTAGGTGCAGGCAAGGACACTGTGACTGGCCCTCTTCATCCAGGGCAGCGATCAAGAAGCCTCAGTTCTCACCACTAACACTGGTCAGAGATGGTCAGTAAAATCAGGAATAGATTTACACAGTAATTTCAAATGCAGCTCTCTGCATCAAACAAAATTTCCCTCAAGAGCAGTTGCAAGTGACTGACACACCCACACCTTTGTATTTGATTTTCACACGCACACACACACACACACACACACACACACACACACACACACACACACACACATACACACACACGCACTTCTTGGAAAGGCTGGCACAAATTCACTAGCTGTGGCCGCTTATGCCAGACAATAAGCTAATGTTGCTGCCGCCAGTCAGTCACTGTCAGGCTATAACAAGGGTACCAAATTATACTGAGTAAAATTAATACTAACATAAATGGTAGCATATAACCAAAGCAGCAAGGCTTTTTGGAGTGGCCAAGGCATCACTAGAATAAGCACAAGTACTCTCAATATGTTAAAAGTAATCTCTAAAAGACCAAGTGTAAAAACATTTAATAATTAATAGCAAAATAGAAAACATGACATTAGTAAATATTTAAGTACAGTAAACATCAGAGTTTCAATCACAGGAGAAATAAAATGACACAGATGGACAGATTCAAGCAGATTCCGAAAAACAATACTTAGCTAATCTCAGTGTAATTCCTGACTGGCTAAAGAGGAACTGATCCCCATCTAACAATTAAATCAGCAAGGGAAGATTAGATGCTGACATGCTTACTTCCACTAGGCAAGGTGATGAGCTTCCAACTTACACTGATAAGAACTCAACTGACTATGATAACTGTCATAGATTTTTTTATATCAGGTTCCAAAGAAAGCAAAACAAAACAAGCTGATCTGTGAGTTCTATCTAGTCAGTGCTGGTTATAAAATAACATCACATTTGATCACATGACTCTGGTAGAAAACAGTCTCAGAGCATTTGTAAAACCTGTTGTAGTATTTGAAAACTATAGAATTCCATGTTTAAACAGAAACGTTTAATCAGTTATAACATTGTTGGCACACTATCAACGCAAACATCTGTACAAGTCAGTGTGATAGTCAAATGACAGAAAATTATATACAGAACTCCAGGTAACTTTGCTGGTATATGTTACACATGCATTGTCCTATTCTTCCAGGCACAGATGGCAATAACTCACATTGTCACATCCACAATCAACTTCATGGCTGTTTGAATGGCACCCCCATCCCCAGACAGCTCTTGCCTGCATAGTGCTAGGAGATTCCTCATTACAGTTGACTGAATGAGTTGAAGTCTGTTTGGGGGGGGGGGCTTGCTGTTCATCAGGTAAGGGGGTAAAAGCAAAATTGGTCTATATGAAAAACAACCTTACTAATAATCCTCAATGAAGAACTAGTGGCAGTTGAACAACAGGACAACTGTGCAAGAAAAAGGTTATTGTACTGCATTTTTGTGATGAGCCACACTGACACCATAACATTACCATTTTCAGGAGTACAAAGATAGAGGAGGCTTGCATTCTCAGGTGATGTTATTTTTTTATATGGTGCAGCATTGCAACTTTCATGGAAAAGGCTACTGATGATTTTACATTGCACAAAACATCTCTCATAATGTTGGTCAGTGTAGTTGCATATTGTTTTACACCTCTACACTCAAGCACTACCTGGTGTCCATCAAGGAAAAGAGAGAGAGCATAAGAACAGCAGATCTCTGCTGAAAACCTGCCTTTGCCTTAGATGCATATAGTCTGCCAAGATCAGTAAAATAAGCAAAAATAAAAAAAATGGTTAAACAACACACAAAAATGAACAAACAAAAATAATGGCAAGAACCACTCCACCAGTTTCTATCCACAGTGTGATGTCCTTGGTTTCTGTTACCCCACTCATCCCTTCCATGTGTGTAAGTTATACACGAAGGAAATGAATGAGCCAAATATCAAGCCCTGGCCCTGGACATGGTATCAGTTGTATGGCGAACATAAATAGATACTATCAAGGAGAAAGGCAAGGTCAATTTTTTAGAAACAACATTTTTACTATAGTAATGCGCACAAAAAACAATGTAATCAAGATATTTGAAAGACTAACTAGTTGTCTCTGAAAATGAAAGGTTTTATACAAGTTCTAATCACTTATTAAAAAGATCTTGGGGCACAATATGTGCTAAGCTTTATATTCTTTTAATCCAGTAAGCTCTCAAAATGTACCCAAATATTAAGTTTTATATTATCTGCCTTACATTCAGTAGTTTAATTCAGTAAACCTACAAAACCCAGTTACAAACAGTAACAACTGATATTAAAGCTTTCAGTATAGCTAAGCAAAAGGAATTTCATATGCATGTAGAATGTTCTCATTTATAACATTTATAATCTTTTTACAGATACTAATGGCAGTCATGAAAATTGACTTGATTAGAGTTACACAGAAGGCAATTGAAGGAATCAAGCACACTAGGGGAATAAACATTCTTGACTTAGTACTCACAAACACGTTCCCTCTCTGGTCCCCCTCCATGGCCAGTTCTTCATTAGTAAAGTTTAGCCATAATATGGTTACCTTTTCCTTTTTCTGTCAGAACTAGATGCTTCAAACAGGTAAACATCATACAACTGTTTTATGAAATCTCTAAACTGAACCATGTCAACTCTATGGTTGCTCCTGTAATACAGCCATTTATACTATAGATTTTTATGCCCATTTACATAAATGTATTGGCCTGGCAGTTGCTTCCAAAACCAAATATGGTAGTATGTTCAAAAAATAAGCTATCATGGAGGTATGCAATTATACACAAACTATATACCAGAAGGAAGGAATTCCTCATCTAACTGCCTTAAAGCACCAGAAATTAACAAGCTCACTAAGAAACTGAAGGCAGCTATAAACACCAGCAAAGCATCACAGACATTAAGAACTAGCAACTAAAGCAGAGTATAACTACAACTTCTTCAGTTACTTCAGAAATTAAAGAGATAACTTTAATACATGATAGCAAAAATCAGTACTTACGTATTATCGCAACCACATTCTGAATGTGTCATAATTCTTGGCATTATGGACAAACAAGTGTTAGTGTTTTGGCAGGGGTGGATAATGCACTGACCAGCTATCTGTGACACTGGGTATCACCAGGCAGCATTACTAAGACCCAAGTTTCTCTTGCAGCAGAATGTCCGTCGGCAACATTTTTTTAAAATGAAACCCTCGACACAACCATGCAAGCAGAACACAGCAAAACCACATAGAGTATTTACTCCAAATCACAATTACAGCACTACCTCTGCATATGTAAGCACAGTTGAAAATATGTGCTTCAGGAATGACTACAACAGTGTTTCTGTCAGCCGTGTACTCAAAAGTCCAGTCAGAAAATACATAGACGTACTCCTTTCAAGCGATGACATTTTCTGAATGGATGCAATGACCCGCCTTTGCAGCACATTCCCATCCCCAGAAATGTTGTAAAGGTTGAGGGTCCTGACACCAGCCAAAAAAGGGGGAAAAGGTAACGTCTGCAGACATGAAACTTTTAGCAGTAAGCACACAAAACATGGGTGACACTCCCGGGGGCTAGCATGGTATATATAGGATGGAAAGAGAAAGCTGATGAGGAGTGAATTTCTTGGTTTTCTCAACCGAGTTCCAGAAGTAGCCAGTACATTTTCTTCACATACAACTGGGCTCATCTCAACTCCGATTTCCAGAACAGTAAAATATCGCATCCCGGTTACTAATCTGTCAGAAATCATGACATTAAGGACAGTAACTTGTTTGTCCATAATGTCAAGATTTATGACAGATTTCTAACCTGGCTGCGAGACAATCAGAATGTGGTTGCGATAATACGTAAGTACCCAAAAATCTTACTAAGCAAAACCCACTGTAATTAGCTTGTTAATGGGTAGATACAGCTTGCTGACTCTTGTCAATATCTTTGAGATGGTCTGTCGGGCAGTGGGCAGTGGCTCCACTGTCCATGCTGCCTACCTCAGTCTAGCCAAAACATCCAATACCATACCATATGGTGTAATTGCTTATAAGTCAATGACCTTGCACATAAAGCCATGTACATGAGGTCGATAGACAACTGGTATAGTACAGGATGCACATCATTCAGCTCCTTGTCCTTGTACTCAGTGGTATACAGGCTCCTGAGTGTACACCTGTGCCTAGCTTACCATGCCCAGGTCTTCTCAACCTCCTCATTCTCAAAAAGTCAAATCATGCAGCAAGTGCTACGTCCAAAGATTTTAAACTTCTTCAAGAAATAAATAGAATTAGACAGAGAAATTAGTTCATTACCCATCACACATTCTGGAGCAGACTCCTCCTGCATGTCAAGCAATGGGGCTCCTTGTTAACTGGCATCATCCTTTAATGTTATCATGTTAAGGATATTCAAATGGCTAATCAAAAAGATGGATCATAAAGCCTGCAAAACATAAGCATTCTAAATATCAGGATATGACTGATGCAGCAAAGCTTATTTAACAGAATTACTTCAGTGCAGCCTCAACAAATGTACTTTTTGATAAAAGAAACTGCCTGCTGAAAAGACATTGATTTTTTTTCTATGCCATAGGCCCTACCGCCAACTGCAGAAGAATCTAATCAAGTGTCACTGGACCTGGGTGGTAAGAAGTTATTGTCTCTTGCAATGCCCCTTCTAAAGCAAACTATAATTCAGTAAACTAATTAAAAGTCAATGTTCATGCAGGCAGTCTTTGTCAACTTCAGTTTTAGGCTACCAAACGCGTGTACAGACTATAATTATAGACTTTATTTATATGGCTATGTCAGACAACTCTATGCAAGTGAATATGAGGTGCCATGTCTGTGTTTAGTGTTAGTATTGAAAACACAAAATCTGTAATTACATCTTCAGACACAACACTGTCTACTCCATAATGCATTAAAGAATGGGCAACCTGTACATTGGCACCCTGACTGGAGAAGAAATATTATCCAGCAGGGTGTTAGTCTGCAGGTAATGCCTGC
>NC_056733.1:1842176228-1842253728 GCF_019279795.1 Protopterus annectens | reverse complement strand
TAGTGATATCCACAGCCTGCACCAGGGATTGTCATAGAAGTCACCCACAGAACCTCCCTTCTACCAGGGTGATAGCACCCATACCTTCCTTCCATTCCATCAGTTGCAAGAGATACTAATCTAACCCAGTTTTCCTGGGCTGTAGTCAGGGCTTTATCTCTCTACATCACCAGAGTAGCATTAATACTTTAATGTTTGCTGTTCTGTGGATCGTTACTACCACCCTTGGGTTTTAAATGGGGTCCTATTATATACTATCCAGAAATATTAATTAAATATTAATGTTGATTTTGGAGACAACCTTGCATTCCCAAAAATTTGTAATAATCTGCAACAAATGTTTGTGTCGTACTGTGCATCATTCCGTAAACCATAATAAATGCTTTGGACATTTAATTCAATACTCTTCTTTCTCTTATCAGCACTGTCAATTAACAGAAATGACCTGGAAGTCTGATCAGTGCATTTCATACTCTTATCAGTGAAGATGCTTAGAACTGCTTCTTTGCCACTGAGGGTGACTAATCTAACCAGCTTACTTTCCACATAAAGTTTCCAATGCAACCTTTGTTGTTGAAGGTGCTGGTACTGTTACTATTTTCTCTCTAATTTTGTGTTTATCTTCAACAGATAGCAAATTAAGGGTAGATGTAAGGATTTCACATCAAATTTACAACCATTGTTGGATTTCAGTGTGCACATATGCAAAGCTCACCATGCCAAAGTTTGATTTAATATTAAAATTAAATTAATCTGAAAACAGGGAACAAGGCCTACAGACCTACATTCTCTGAGTCTAGAGGGTCACATGTCCTTACATCCCACTTACAGAAGCATTGCTCCTGAATCCTCCCTAAAAAAGTAACAAAATCTGAGGCTGCATTGAACTAAAATGTATTTTCTGTCTGATGCATTGAATTTGAATTAGTGCCTAGGTACCAAATCAGATTCAGCAAAATGTGCACTGCCATGCTGCAATTTAAGAAACTGCCCTACCTTTATTAACATTATATAGCAAATCCAAGGATGAAGTAATTTGGGGTATACAATAAGGTAAGGAAGCAAATCTACCAATATAAACATTCCCTCTGTTACCCAAACAGTTTTGGGTATGTGATATATAGCTGGAGGGTGTATACTTTATCCTTTCTCATTGACGGACTTTACATAATTCATGAAATGCCATTTTGCTTTGGCAAAATCAGCCAAAGCTATTTGGCCAGTTTGCAACAGCACCTAAGGTCAGAGTTACATTTATTTATTTTTATTTTTTTATTTAACTTTTTGTGTTTACTTCTACTAAGCCACTGTCTTTTTTTCATGGGAGATCAAAGGTGGTGTTCATATAGACTAGTGGAAATTTGTCACGGCCACCACAGAAATGCTTGTGCTCTTTTCTTTGATAGATACATTTTCTCTAACACTGCATGTGATAAGAAAATGCTGCTGTAATTGAGAATGTTCGAATTTGGTATTACAAAGTTTTATTATCAGTCTCTGACCATTTTTAGCCATGAACGCTGTCACTGGAGGAAAGGTAAGACATGTGGCATGAACATATGTGTTATGTATATGTGTGTGTACATATCATAGCATTTCTTTATGTTGAATATTCATTATTTTGATGGGTAGTATGTGTCACTAATCATCAACTCAAAGTATATTGAATGAAGCTATAATTGACTCCTAATTAATAAACTGTACATAGTTTAAGTGATTTACCTTTGATCATAGCTATGAGTTAGTGGATTTAGTGTAAACATATTTAGTGAGGTTTGGGAGTGGGAAAATGTCTAAAAGATAGGGGGATTAGGCATAGATGGGAATATGTAATACGTCAGTGCTTAGAATAGAGTTAAACGGAATATCTGGTATAGGGGGAAGAAGGTGTTTATATGGGAAAACACACTGAAACACAGAAACAGGGACTCATCTGCTTAAAGTGAGAGATCTGTTGACAGGTAATAGAAGTAATTTGTACACCTATACCTTTTTAATACTTGGTGTTATTCTTACACTCTTTTCAGTATAACTTGTATGTAATTCTTCTGTCACTTCATTTGCACCAGCAATGACTTCGTTATTTCATAGATTTCACTATTCTTACTTTAAATCAGCAATAAGGCTAGATTTGATCTATATCTGATCATTCAAATATATCACTTGGCATTAACCCTAACCAAAAATGCAATTATGACAGTAAGATTTTCACTTGGTCACTAAATAGTAATATTCTGAAAAAAAATTACGTTTTGCAGGAGGTTAATTTATATCTAAAACAGTTAGAAGCTGAATCATTGCTTTCCAATATCCCTTTAGATATACAATGGGCAGCGGCTAAAGCTGTCATTAGAGGAATACTTATCGGAAAAGCATCTTATTATAAAAAGAAAGAGAGTTTGTACATTAATAACCTCACAAAAGAGTTTAAAAAATTGACGAAGAACTGCAAAAAGATTTTTCCCCTGATTTGGAAATTAAACTTCATGGAATTCAGAAGGAAATATATTTCTTCCACCAACAAAAATGCTCTTTGACTGAATTAAAGCTTCTACATAGATACTCTGAATGGGCTCAAACTCCATTCAAGACTCTAGCAAGACTAATAAATATCAAAGAAGGACCAAACTATATAAAGGACATAAAGTACAAAGGGAAAATCCTATATAGAAATAGTGACATTGTAAATTAATTTGTAGATATTTACACAGAAATCTACAATCCTAAAACTCAATTCCAAAAAGAACAATACATAGACTTCCTCAATAAGCTTGATGTCCCAAAACTATCTTCCACACAAATTACCCAGTTAAAAGCCCCTATAACACTAAATGAAATAACTGCAGCTATTAAAAAACTGAAACCTAATAAGGCGCCAGGCCCTGATGGATTTACAGGTGAATTTTACAAAATCTTCTGCAGGAATCTTACAAAAATCCTACTTAGCATGTATAATCATGTCATATCAGAAGGGATTACAGACAAGTATATGAATAATTCCAAAACTATTTTCATCCTGAAACCAAACTCTGACAAATCAAACCCTCTTAACTATAGGCTTATTGCCCTTATAAGTGTAGATATGAAAATTTTATCTACCATTTTTGCAAACAGAATTCAGAAAGTGACGGTGTCAATTATTTCTCCAGAGCAATTGGTTTTTATAAAGCAAAGACAACTTTGTGATAATACTCTCACTTTACATACATTATTAATGTTCCTTGAAAAGGATAGTCATCCAAGATGCACTTTAATGTTAGATGCAACTAAGGCCTTTGATAATGTGGATCTCAACTTCTTATACGTAACAATGGAATACTTTAATTTCCCGGATATAGTCATTAATACTATTAGGATGATGTATAAAAATGCCTCTACTTCCCTTTATATAAATAAAACATTATCAGATCCTATTAAAATTACAAATGGCACCAGACAGGGGTGCCCGCTATTACCCTATCTTTTTAACTTGTATCTTGAACCTTTTCTTATCTGAATCAAACAGATGACCTATCATCATATCCCAAAAATCTATAACATTGAAATAAAGTACTCGGCATTTACAGATGACCTTAACATTTACTTTGAGCTTCCTAACACAGACCTCCAGAAAATTTGAAACTCTATTGATCTCTTTTCTAAAGTTGCTAACTATAAACTTAACCCCACCAAATCATCCTGTTTTCCTTTGAATCCTAAGAAGCATTTAGAATACTACTTCCCCCTTTCTGACATACCTCTCAAATATTCAATAAAGTATCTTATTTTATTTATTTATTTTATTTTACATTTGTTGACTGGGATAGTCCACCTGGATCAAAGTCCATTTACAGTGGAGGCCCGGGGAGATAAGCTCTAAACATATACAAGTACCAACACAAAATGAAAAAAAATAAAAATAATATAAAATAAAACGGCAGATAAAATAAAAATGCAGATAGAAAATGCATTCAGACTAATTTGTACAAATTTACATGCAGGTTATTTCCAAAAGTACATAGTTAAGCATTGACTAGACAAGTTTACAGGATATCTGGGTATAAACTTCATCCACTCTCATCAAGAACTTATGGAAACTAATCTTTATAAAGTTTGGGATCAAATAAACAATGATCTAACCAGATGGAAAAATATTAACCTTTCACTGTTATCAAAATATGCTATTATCAAGATGAATATTCTACCTAGAATTCTTTTCCATTTAAACTCTGTTTTTCTTAATATTCAAAAAACTTATTTCGTAAAATGGAGACCACAGTTTCTAAATTCTTATGGTTCCCTAAATCAACAAGAATAGCATATAGGAAATTAACTATCCCAAAAGTTAAGGGTAGATTAAGTCTTCCAGATTTCAGTCTTTATTATCAAATAATTACCGCACATCGGTTAATAAAAATAGCTAGTTATGATCCGTATGACGAATCTTGGTCTCCAATATGGGTCATGAGCTGGTATAACTATATATGTTCATTCAAAATTAATACTCAATCTATCCCCTTTCTCACACCTATTGGTGAATTTAACATTAAGTTTTTGCCTCTTCTAAAAAACAAAATTCTTATTTTTCATGATCTGATGAAATCCCTTAATTTGCCAAATACAGTCTCCATTCTTCAACCCATACATCTGAATCCAAATTTAAAAATCAATAATAAAATGATTGCCCTAACTTTCCTGTTATCAAGAAGGCTACTGTCTGGCATTTTTATAATACAAAAAATGCAGCAGAGGTTAAAACTTTATTTGGGGCTCCTAATAAATATGACCCTATTTTAAGACAACTCAGCTCACTTATAAAACAAAAATTCCTTAAATACAGAGTTAGGGAACAAGATATTCAATTAACACAATCAATTATCAATTCACCCTCCCTAATAAACAAAATAATCTCACATACTTATAAACTTGTGTTGTCCATTATACGTAGTCATTCACTTTTATTTTCCAAATACTGGGATTCAATACAGGATGAAATCTCTAGTGAATCTAAGTATGAAGCAATCAGAAATACACCAAACTTGACCCCCTTCAAAAATCTAATTTAAACACAGCTAATGATAAATAATAACTCTTACTACACCCCAGCTGTTTTACAATAATTTGGATGTAATAAAAACTTAACATGCCCTTTCTGCACTCTCCCTCATGTTGACATAATACACATGTTCTGGAGTTGTAAGACCATCTATAAACTCTGGTGCTTCCTCAGAATTCAATTAGAAAAATGGGGAAAGAGAAAACTACATTTTCTTGGCAAACTATGATCCTTAATATTTTTCCTATTCAAATCAAAGTTATTCGCCATCATGTTCTTGTCTCAGTTTGTGCTCTCCTTAAGTATTTCATTACTAAAAATTGGATCAACCCCTCAGCAATTTCATGGGAAAACTTTAAGGATACGGCAATAAAATATATATCAGCACAAAAAATGTGCACAAACAGCAAAAAGAAAAATAATTATTTAAAAAAAATATTGGGAACATCTCTTTGATCTAATCCGGAATAAGTAAAATCCAGCAAATTTTTTTCTTATACATTTGCATTCCAAGCTGAATCCTTTTAGTACTCGGTACGGTCCAAAATTATTTGATAATGCAAACATTACACTTTACTAATTGTCTTATGTCATTTTATTTGGAGAGGTCCTCTGACATCCATGATGTAAATATATTGTAAATATGGTGTAAATAGGTTTTTAGGACATTATAGTTTACTTTAGGTGGTGTACCTCCAAAATAGATAATAGTTTATACTTTTTATAATAGTATGTTATCTGTTTAAAGTTATCCTCCTCTTGTCAGGCCTGATCTATATTTGTATTATGTTTTTCTGGGGCACCCTAGTGAATGTTTTACCCGTTCAGGAGTAAGGTACTTGTTACAATAACTGCTTGTCTCTAAATCAAAGCTTGTTGTTAACTGTATGTATTAATTTAGAATGTACTTTACTTTCTTTTTCTTGGATTGATGTACCTTACAAGTTCCTTATCTTGTATTTATTTTAATTTATTTTTTGTAAAAGTTTTAAAACTAATAAAAATATTTTTGAAAAAAAAAAGGCTAGATTTGAATGACACTTCATTTATCTATTTCCCTATTAGAGTTACTGTTCAAATACTATTTAAAAGTTTGACTTTTTGTTCTGATTGGATACACTATTTAAGTGCCTAAAACACATAAATATTGCAAATTAGTGGTAACAACCCTATTCAGTTTACTATCTAATTTTACCTTTATACTCATTTATACTAATACATGTGCATTAACTGTTTTTTTCTGTTATATCCTTGCAACAAATTGTAATAACTCCTAAATTTGTTATTAATAATATCCACACTGCTTTAGTGGTGGAATCATTAAACATGTATGTTTGAGATTTGTTGTATCTTTCGGCTTTTCCCGGTTAGGGGTCACCACAGCGGAACTCCAGTCCGCTAATGATTGGCAGTAGATTTTTACGTACTGAGTTGCCAGCCCTGATGCACAACCTTCAATGAAGGTATGCCCAAACATGCATGTCTCCATACAGAAGATGCTTTAGCTGAGAATCAAACAGGACAACGTCTTACTGTGAGGCGACAATGCTACCGCAGCACCACCACCAAGTGAGTGTTGTAACTGTGGCATTTTTACAAAATGCACACTACATAACAAAATAATGTATTTTTATCATTGTGTTAAGCTCATAGACAGAATTGATATTATCAACCAAAATTAAATATATAATTTTAAAAGCAATCATGCAAATGGTCTGTTTCTTAGAACTGGTATTGAATTATTAAACAGTTAATCTCAACATAAAAAGCACAATGCCGAAATACCACAAAAATAATGTTATTACTAACACAGCTCCCTTTCCAAATAATATACGTTCTCCACTCCTATAACTCAGATTTCACAAACTCCTTCTAAGACTTTTAAAATTAACACTTGCATAACACTATACATAACAAAGCTAAAGGTTACTCTAAAGGTTAGTCTAAAGGTAATAGTTTTAGTAAAGGGAAACAATAATAATAATAATATTTCTGAAAGCATTTATAGAAGTACAGTTTTATCAGACTTTTCTCATAACTGTTTGTTCACTAATAACATGAGTGATAACATCTAATGATAATCTTTGAGATGACCATCTGCAGGATTCAATTGATTACAGTTTCACAGAAGCTAAGACAGAATAATCCCTGGGTATTTCTGAATTTTTTAATTAGTTAACTTTGCTTCTGTCCAGACATAAAAGTCATCCTGACAAACCTCATTATAACAGAAGATACCTAATAGTACTTTAGATCTAGAAGATGATTTATCATACATAAGAAATATGAATAAAATAAACTCATATATTCCTAATACTCAAGAAAAGTCTAAAAAAAAAAAATAAAAGTCTGAAACATAATAATGACTTCATCAGTGGAAATGACTCAGATTCTAAGAATGGGAAGAATAGTTAGAGTTCAACTTTTGTTAATAATGAACCTGAGACTCTTGATATGAGTCACAATGTACCTTCTCCATCTCTGCACCCTGAAATTGTTACACTTTGCCCATCTTATATAAATATTGGATTGAATGCTAAAAGTGAAACACAACATGATAAGGATATTCAAATGCCGGATGTTACTATTAATTTTGATTAGGAAATTCTAGTATTTACAATGAATCACAAATTGTAATACTTGGTAATTCCATCCTTAGACCTATTATGAGGCATTTTGCCAATATGGATAGAGAATCAATTGCTGATAGATCACTATCAGGTTTAAAACTTGGGGATGTTGTCACATTTCTATCAAAACTATTGCATTCCAAAGAAAGAAATACAAATGTAGTGTTACTTGTTGGCATTAATGAGCTTTATAAAACTCCTCTAATCTATATTAATAATTCATTGTTATTCCAAAGAAATAAATATTAAAGCAATATTACTCGGTGGCACTAATGACTTTTATGAAACTCCACTGAACTTTCTTTAGAATTTATTGCTAACACTGCTTGAAGTGTTTGAGAAAGCTCATGTTGAACATAATTGCCTTTACAAAAAAACACATAACTACAACACCTGGAATGGGCAGTTATCTTTAGTTTACAACATCAAAATTATACTCTAGTGAGAGGACTGTGTTCTGTACAAACACTTATTTAAACAACATAAGTTATGTCTTAATTCTTATGTGGAAGGACTTTTTTTATAAAATTAAATCCTCTAACAAGCTTTTTTAGGAATGACTGTTATTTTGGAAAATCCCACAATAATGCGCGTAATTCTGGTAAAGTTTTAACAGGCTACTATTACAGTGCTCAAAGTTTACAGAATAAAGCTAAAACAACTGAAAGCTGTGATGGACATTGAGAACTTTATTATCACGGACATTAAAGAAAGTTAGAATATAGATGTACTTCATTTTCCAGGAGACATTACATATGAATGTTTGTGTGATGGATTGCAAGGTGGCAGGGTCCTGTTCCTATTTACTGAAAATATAAATTCTTCTGTAATCACTATAAATAGCTGCCTTTAGTGTGTTCTAGTAGAAATACATGATACACTACTAAGCAGTAAATTAAAAATTGTGTGTTATTGCACAGTCAATCTGAACTCAAATTAATTTGCTAAGTTGGATAAACATATAGATAACTCCAATACTCCACTGATGGGGGGGGGGGGGAGTTAACTACTACAGATATTAAACGGATTCTATAAATGCTGGTAATACCTATTCTAAATGTGTTTTTTAGCATGCATGTCTTTCATGGGTTTCAATAAGTTATCACTGATAAAACTATGGGTAAGCTACATTAGATCTTCTGTCAACCAGCATCCCTCATATTCTAATATTGCTATAGTTGTGCCCTCCCAGTAAGGACCATAATTCTGTCTCCTTGAGATTTGGGCCCCTATAAACACAATAAGAGACTACAAAAGGAATCAACATTGTGAATATTTGATACAGAAATTAATTAATACTAACTGGTCACATGAATATGTAAGACACGATGAGTTTCTTTCATATCACACTCTTGAAAAGATACTCAAAATTAGCATAAATTAAACTTCCATTATAAAAGGGAAATAATAGAATTATTGTTACATACCCACAGTGGAAGAAAAATCTCATTTCTGTGGACAGAAAAGGAATATTTAAGTTTTAAAAAATGGTATCCAAATAAGTATATTAAATTGAAACTTAAACTTAGTAAGGTATGCTAAAGATGGAAGAAAATATGACGAATTATGAAACAATATTTGGCAAAGGATACATGCAACATGAAAAAGTATTATAAGCATATCAACAGCAATGTAAACTCAAAACATAATTTCAGCGTTATGGTGGATAACAAACACAATTCCTATTTAAAAAAATAAAATTCTTGAATTTAACAAGAACTTCACACACACACACACACACAGACACACACACACACACACACACACACACACACACACACACACACACACACACACACACACACACACACACACACATATATATTCATAAATATGAAATCCGTTTACAATTGAATGAATTTCTGATCTTGCCAAAACAATCTGTCCTTTATTACTTACTCAGTCCTATCAAATGTACTGTTAAAGAAAAAGAAAAAAACTCTGCAGGTTTTAACATAATATAACCTGTTATTATTTCCACTGCTAAAGAACAATTGACATTATTACTAAAACCTATTCTGAGTAATCTTCCACCTTATGGGTTGTACATCCACCTGGGGAATTGTCTAATATTACTGTTATTTAAAAAAAAAAAAGGACATCATACCATTGTCCCAGATTACTGACCAACTATTGCCACTGTTTTGTGCAAATGCTTTGAATGAGATATGCTTGACCTTATTCATAACAACCTTGGTGATGATTTCATTGACTTATACTAGCATGGCTATGTTAAGGGAAAATCAACATTATCTCACCTAACTGACTTCTGTGAAGAGATATCACTAGCTTTGGATATTGGGTTGTGTCTGTTGGTGTCATTTACTTAGACATGGCAGATGGATTTGACTCTTTGTCACCCACAGTAATAACTGCTGCATTAAAGAGCTCAATAATTAATCTTTACATCATGTGGTTGGATAAGAAATGGCTGAGTGATAGACAGCAATCTGTTGTTATTGACATATAGCATTCTAATTATTTTTATTTTACTTTTTATTTTACATTTGTTGACTGGGCTAGTCTAGCTGGATATATGTCCATTTTCAGTAGAGGCCCGGGGAGAAAAGCTCCACACATTTCTAATAAAGTTCACATCTACAGAAGTACATATTTAGAATGCAAATACATTCACCATAAAGAAAACAGAAATTTTAAGAGGTCACAAATTTATAAAGTATATATATAAAAAAAAACTACAACATATTTGACTAGACTTAGTACAATTACTAATGAAGTTACAATTAAATGTTGAAAAAGAATAATAGCTTAAAAAAGTATAGTATAAATGTAGATAAGAAAGGAAGATAAAAGGAAAGTGAAATGGAGAAGCAGTTGAGTAATACATCTAGTAGTAATATGTGTCACTTTTTGAGAATACAGTAATAAGTAAGACTATGATGGAGAGGAAGAATAGTAGTTGTCAAGACTAAATTATTTCAGAGATGAGAAGGTAAGGTTGAATCAAGTAATAAGAGTAAGTTGGTCAGTCAGGTTTAGTACAGGGGCACATCCAATGTGTTTTCAGGAAGTGCTTAAGTTTATTTTTGAACAGAGTAATAGAGGGAAGTGTGGAAAGTTCAGAGGGAAGTAGGTTCCAGGTTTTTCCAACAGTATTAGAGAAGAGAGAGTCTCCAGCTCTATTGTTTGATTTATTTATATATACAAGAAGTTTTTGTGAAGATCTTAGGGACTTCAGGTTATAGTAGGGGTGAATAAGGTTAGATAGGATGGGTGTTTTTGCAGGTTGATAAAGTATTTTATGGGCGATGGCCAGTTGATTAAATTTCAGCAGCTGCTGTAATTCAAGCCACCCTAGATGCTTTAGATTAATACAGTGGTGTGTTCTGAATGGGTTACCTGTGGCAAACCTGGCTATGCTATTGTAGGAGTTTTCTAGTTTCTTAAGGTTATTTTTTGACAGATTGGTAAATATGGGTGAGGCATAATGAAGGGTTGAGATTAGATGGGTGTGGGCAATAGTTATTCTAGTTGCAGAAGTGAAGAAGGGTTTGATCCTATAAAGAGAGCCTATTTTTTTATTAATAGTTTTCAAAATGTTGTTGATATGGGTGTCAAAGTTAAGGTTGTTGTCTATGGTGATACCTAGAAGTTTGGTAGTTAGATCTTGGGATATGAGTGTACCATCATAGGATGATACAGTGAAGTCTATTGGGGGAGATTTACTGGTAGGTGTAAAAAGGAGTTTAGTTTTTTTAGGGTTTAATAGGAGACAGCATTTTGTAAACCATAGTTCTACAGAGTTAAATACGTCTTGAGAAAGGGAGTGAAGTTCTGATACAGATGTGGCTGAGCATATAAGTGTGGAGTCATCAGCGTATTGTATACATGTAGCTTGGGGAACTACTTGGTGAAGGTCATTGATGAATATAGAAAACAGGAGAGGGCCCAGTATGGACCCTTGAGGGACACCAGTATTAACAGGTAGATGGGTAGAAAGAATGATGTTCCAGAGCACAGCTTGATGTCTGTTATTTAAGTAGGAATGGAACCATTTTATAGCTAGTGGGTCAAGAGACAAAGATTTGAGAATGTTTATGAGTATAGTGTGATTTACCATGTCTAAAGCCTTGGACAGGTCAATGAAACATGCAGAAGAAAGCATGTTAAGGTTACGGTTTTTGTTGATGGTATCAATAAAGGAAAGGAGGGCAGTAGTTGTGCTATGGGAAGGTCTGAACCCATGTTGGGAGTTGGAAAGCAGGTTATTATGGAGAAGGTGGTCTAGCAATTGCCTGTGGCTACATCTTTCCATGATCTTAAATAAAGGAAAAAGTAGGGCTATGGGACGGTAGTTGGAGAGTTCATTGGAGTCCCCCCCCCTTATGAAGGGGAATAATATGAGAGACTTTCCAAAGTTTGGGGATATATCCTTCAGTGATGGTTCTATTGATGAGAATGGAGATGGGGTAAGCAATAGATTTGGCTGCTAACTGTAAGTATTCTGTGGGTAGTTGGTCAGCAGAAGGAGTGCATGGTTTCAGTTTTTGGATAAAGGTGAGAATAAATGCTGTTGGGACAGGTTGGAAGAGAAATGGAGGTGGTGGGTTAGAGTCAGAATTAGATATAGTTAGTTTTGAGGAGAGATCTGACTGGCAAGAGTTTGAATTGCTTTGGTGAAAAAGGTATTAAAGGCATTAGCAGTTTGTTTAGGATTGTCCTTGTCAGTGCCTTGAGGGTTAGGTGTGATAGATTGACCAGGATATAATAATTGATTAATACCTGACCAGAAATTTTGTGGTTTATTATGGTGGGTCTGCTGAGATTGTGGGTAATATTTTTTTATCAGACAGTATAGCTTTTTTTGTTTCATTTCTCAGTTGTTTGTAGTTGTAGAGGTCAACAGGGTTTTTAGTTAAGCGTGATTTATTCCAGTATTTATTTCTGAGATGGATTTTTTGCTTGGTTTCCTTAGTAAGCCATGGAGCAGATTTAGTTCTTATCCTGATAGAGCGGGTAGGAGCATGGCGGTTGAGTATGTCTAGGAAATTAGCATTAAAGTAATCAACAACTTCATCTAGAGAAAGGTGTTTTAAGGGGGACCAATTACATGCTGTGAGTTCACTTAGGAATAGATCCAAGTTGCAATTTATCTTGGTTCTAATTGCCCTAAATATGGTTTGAATGGGTGGATTGGTTCTGAGCCTGATAATGTAGGTTAGTGAGTGGTCACTTATGTCGTCAGAGAGGGTTCCAGAGTCTGGGGTTGATTATTAATGAGTATCCAGTCTAAGGTGCGTTCTTTCTTATTAGTCTTGTTTATTCTAGTATGGGAGGTAATAGTTTGGGTAAGCCATAGAGATTAATATGGCTAGTGGGGTAGTTGTTATTGCAACATTTCCAATCAATGTTAAAATCACCAAGGATTATGGTTTCTTGGGGAAGGTTTTGTGATAACCAACAAAGGATGTTTTTGATGGTAGTAATGTTATTACCTGTAGGAACATAGATGCAGATAATATAGATAAATTTGACTGGGTTTAACTGAATCTTGGTAATAAGTATCTCAGCATTAGTGTCTTGAGGAGGTTTTTGGTTAAAGATGGTTATTTGAAAATCAGATTTGAATAGAACAGCTACTCCACCACCTTTCTTGGCTACATGGTCAAGACATAAGATGTTGTAACCAGGTGGTATAATTTCATTGTCTTTAGTTAACGGTTTTAACCAAGTTTCTGTTAGACAAATAATATCAAATGAGTAGAGTTCCAAGAGAGCATGGAGTTGTGTTATTTTATTATTAATGCTACGTGTGTTGAGGTGAACTATTAAGAGTGAGTTTGGAGGTTTTTTAAGTAGGTGAATGGCAGAGGGGTTTGGGTTGATGAGTTGAATGGTGGTGGAGGTGTCTGGACCGGGGTTTGGGTGAATATCTCCATCCTTTAGGGAGAGGAGTAGTGTTAGATATCTAGTATTAGTGTATTTACTGAGAAGAGATGGATAACTTCTGGTATTAGAGAAGTTATATCTAACGTGTGCTGTCCTATGGTATTTAGGTAGTTGATAGCTGGGTGTGGATGTAATGTTGAAATGGTCAGTGTGAGAGGCTAGTGAAGAAGAGGTCGATTGTTTAGTAGGGTATAGAAAGTTTGCATATACTGGGTGTTCATAGAAGGTTAGCAGGTATGCTAGAGTTAAAGGAGGTAGAAGTGTGAGTATGAGTAACCTCTGTAAGTGGACTATGGTGGAGGGTTCATTTATTGACATGGTGGATATAAATTATTACTATAGGTACAGAGGTAAAGTTGGTGTGGTCAGGAAAGGTAAAAGGGAGAGGTGGGAGAGATAGGAAGTGGTGGGAAAAAAAGGCAGGAAAATAGAAATTGTTTAATGGAAATGTGATTGTGATAGGTGGAATGGAGAAGGGGTGGGGTTTGATAGGTATAAGGTAGGACCTCTGGGGTGGGTGGGAATTGGGGGTAGGGGAGCGGAGTGAGCCCGCAGCGTGAACAGAGCAGGTTAGAGCAAGTAAAAAATGAGATCCCAGAGACAATCAAAGCTACAGATTGTAGAGGAGCTCTAGGTAATTCCAGGTAAGTGGGAAGTTATATTACAATAGTTAGTTAACAGGGGATAGTTGAGAGTGGAAAAGGAATATAGCTAACAGAGGGGGTAGTAATAGAAAAGAGGAGAGAAAAAAGAGAAAATATAAGTAATGAGGGATATAATACTAGAGAAGAGAATAAGGGATAGTAAGAAACCAAGTTTAGGGTGCCACCTAGTGGACAACAGCTTGATTACAGCAAGTTGGCAAAGTGGAAATAAAGAAGAAAAAGTAAGTCAATTAATAGAACCAAGGAGAGAAGGGTTAATAGTTAGGGTGAGAGCTGGAACTGGCTGCTGGGAACCTGGCTCAGGAGGGAGACTTAAAACATACACTACTTGTTTTTATGTCATAAAGAACAATTCTGTACACAGTTTTGTCAGGGGGGGTCAAACGTACTTTCTTTACTCCTTTGTAGGGAGGGACTTAGTGCACAGAACAAAGATTTCTTAGGGATGCAGATGAGATGGTGGGACTTATTTGATGGGAGTCCTTATTGACCAGACAGGTATGTTCTTGGATTTTTAATGCAGGGAGGAGGTTGAGAGCTATGAAGGTTAGAGAAATAATATAACAGTTAGGTGAATGGCCAGCAGTAATTTCAGAATAGAGCTTACACAGTTAAGGAAGAATGCAGACAATTACATTGTTAAAAAGCACCTTTAACACATACATTTACTTAAGTGGCAACAATGTACTCAGTAATACAACAGTAGCTAGGTCTAAAAAAAAACAAGATGAGGTCTTGTGTTTAGATGTTAGGTGTATTTATACACTACTACAGAGAGACACAATCAATTTGTTTGGCAGAAGCAGGTAGTTTACATATATAAAATCATCAAAAGCCAGTTATGTACTCAGTCCTGCTGTGCAACTCAGAAAAAAATTATTAGTAGGTATTTGGTGTGTCTTAAGAGGATGATGACAGTAATAAACAGTAAAGCAGCAAAGTACAGGTGAAGCCTATTCAAACCAAGCTCTTCAGCTATCACACTAAACAGCCAGTGCACACAATTAATTGTGCTATAATAGGGAAGGCAGCATACAGTTGTACCCTAAATACCAAGTTTAGTCTACCCCTACCAAGTCTCCTCGTGATTCACTTTCAAAAGAGGGCAGGCTAGATTACAGTGGCGTGGGTATTGACAAAATAAAATTAAAGATAATACCAACAAAGATTAAGTGGATTCATCCAAAGTATCATTTAACTGTAGCTTTAAGCTGGGATCTAGCTATGTTCTCAGGGTGCCGCTCTAAGGAAAAGAGTAAGCACAATCAAAATAGTAGGGTTCTTTAACAAGAGGTGATAGAACAGTTGTGCTTCAGCAGGGAGAAGGGAAATTAAAGTAACACGAGCGTTGCTCTCTCATGTACGGGCAGTCCAGCTGAATCTATAACTGTCCGTCAGCTTAACCCAAGATATAGTACTTATACGATAAAGGATAAATGTTAACAAAATTACACGAGCGCTGTTGGTAGAAATTGCGCTCTCACATACAATTGGTCTAGCTGATCAATTATCCCACCGTCAGCTTGGCTCAGTGATTGTAATTGTTATGAGGAAAAAAAATGGTAGCAGCCTCGATAACAACGAGTGTTGCGAGTAGTACTAGGCTCTCACTTAATCACTGTCTTTGCTGATCTGAAATGAAACATTAAAACAGCTACTCCAGTATTAATCCTGAACTAAAGACACATACTTGGGTCCAAATTGGGTAGTGAGAGCAAAGTAAAAGTAAATAGGTTCCCTATTCTCGTTCCTACTCTAACGTGCAAATTATCAATAGGTAGTTCCTCTAGAGCATACACTGAACAAATAAAGCTAAAATATGCCGCAGCTAATAATGCATTTGCCGCAATTAAAAAGCAAAGCAATTTAAAGTGAGGATACTTCACTTAACATCTTTCAACGCTCTCATGAGCAAGCTAATTAGTTGTAATTCTCTGGAGCTAGTGCGGGACCCTAACGTTAAAACAGCGCTGCTAGGACTACTGCATACATAGTAAGGATGGATGGCATGGTTGAAACCCACGAGGAGGCACTATGTTTAGTGATCCGATTTGTAGACTGTAACTTTTCAGGATAATATAAGAGCTCTTTAACTTCTAATACAAAAAGCATAGGCTAGCATTCAATAATTACTTTGATAACCAAGTGAAAAATAAGCAGTATACAGCAGTTGAAACAAAACAGAACTTACATTGCAATGACCCGCTGGGACCAGGGACACGCAGTAGCCAGGGCAGGATGCGGGATACTAAAGATGGCACCACGCAAGGTTACCCAACTATAAGCTTTTGGGAAGGAAGTGAGGTGAGAAGAGGAGGGGATAGGGTAGGTAGGGGGAAGGAGTCTAGGGAGGGGCAACAGACCTAGACAGGTGAGCTAGTATCGCTGAATATTCAGTAGCATGACGTAAGAAAAGATAGTAGAAGGAAGAAGTGCAGGGGTACAGGCACAATAGTAATTATATACTTGTTAATACTGGAGTTCCTTATTAAGCTGTACCTGGGCCTCCGCTATTTAATATTGTCATTGCTCCCCTACCTCAGAATAAATCATGTTGGTTAAGTAAATATGCAGATGATTTTAGACTTGGTTTTATAATTGCTAATAACTGTGGTTTAGATATTATGAACACATGAGGCAACATGTAGATTGGGCTAGTACTATAGGTTTGAGTTTTAGTACTGATAAATC
This sequence comes from Protopterus annectens, assembly GCF_019279795.1. Lineage (NCBI taxonomy): Eukaryota > Metazoa > Chordata > Ceratodontiformes > Protopteridae > Protopterus > Protopterus annectens. The sequence goes on along the minus strand of NC_056733.1, from coordinate 1,842,236,797 downwards.
TTGTATTATGGATTTCAAATAGCCTACTATTTCCCAGTCAGTATATCAGCATGCATGAACAACATATATTTAAAGGAAGTTAGCTCTTTCAAAGACCTGGGGGTATTTATCAGAAGTGACTTTACTTTTGGAAAGCAGATAGATAATATGTATACTCTAGCCATGAAGACAACTTGGTTTAATGATAAAAAAAAAATCTTATAATAAGAAACATAGATGGCTTTTTAGAATTATACCAAACTCATATTAGACCAATGCTAAAGTACACTAGTTGTTTCTGTGTGTAAAGACAAGGTCAACCGAAATGTTTAGAGAGGGTACAAATAATACTTCCAAAAATAATGTCATGGTTTACTGATCTTAGCTGCACTGACAGATGTAAAAAAATAAAGATTTTCACTATGTATTATGGATATTTATTATTTTATCTTATTTATTTATTTATTTATTTTACATTTGTTTACCGGGATAGTCCGACTGGATACATGTCCATTTTCAGTGGAGGCCCAGGGAGAAAAGCTCCACATAGACAAACTTACATAGATTACACAGAAGTTAGCAAACAATTATAAAAACAAAGTGATTATATACAATGGTTTAGTTTGGTGTGATTATCTGGGGAAATAGTGGTACCATTGTTAGATGTGAGAAAGAATGAAAGTGTGGTGGATCTACTAGTGGGGGAGAAGAGTAGAAGTTTAGTTTTATTGGGGTTTAGAAGTAGGCATTAGTTGGTGAGCCAGTTCTCGATAGTGTTAAATGTATTTTGGGTTAAGGTTTGCTGTTCGGATGGGGAGGTGGCTAAGCAGATCAAAGTGGAATCATCTGTGTATTGAATGCAGGTAGCTTTAGGAACAGCAGTGTGAAGGCTGTTGATAAAAATAGAGAAGAGTAGTGGGCCTAGTATGGACCCTTGAGGGACACCAAGTGTGAGAGGTAGCTGGCTGGATAGTTTGCCCTGTTGTCTACCAATCAATTAGGAATGGAACCTCTGGATAGCAGGCTTGGTGAGGGAAATAGATTTTAGTGAAAGAATGAGAAGTTCATGGTTGACCATGTCTTGTCATTCCTGTTTTGGTTTATGGCAGTAGTAAAGGAAAGGAGGGCTGTGATGGTGCTGTTGTATGGCCTGAAACCATGCTGGGAGTTGGATAGTAAGTTATTCTGTGTAAGGTATTACATTAGTTGCTTGTGTACACATGTTTCCATTATTTTGATTTTGGCTAGTGGGGAAAGAATGACAATGGGTCTATAGTTGGATATGTCTGAGGAGCTACCACCTTTATGGAGTGGGATGACGTGAGATATTTTCCAGAGGGAGTGGATAGCGTTTTTGGATAAGGTTTGGCTGATGAGGACAGATATGGGATATGCAATGGCATCTGCAGCTATTTGTAGGTATTCTGCAGGGAGGAGGTCAGCAGTGAGGGTGATAGGTTTTAATTTTTTTAGAAGTGTTTTGATAAAACTAGTGGATATTGGTCAGAAGCTAAATTTGGGGTGATTATTGGGTAGATTAGGCGTGTGGTTTAAGTTAGAGGGGGTTAGTTGATTTGCTAGAGATTGGATTGCTTCAGTGAAAAAGTTATTAAAGGCTCTAGCTATGGTCTCTGGGGAACTATGGGCATAGTTAACCAGGATTGGGGTGGTGGAATGACCTGGACAAAGTAGTTAATTTAAGCTTTCCCAGAACTTTTGAGGGTTATTATGGTGTTTTTGTAGGAGATTTTGGTAGAAGCTGTTTTTATCCAGTAAAACAGATATTTTTGTATCATTCCTGAGTTGACGATATTTTAGATGGTCAAGTGGGGCGTTAGTTGTTTTCCAGCTGGCCCAGGCTCTGTTTCTAGTTTTGATTTTAGCTTTGGTATCTTTTATGAGCCATGGTTCTGTATTTGATCTAGTTTTTATTGTATGTGCTGGAGCAAGGAAATCAAGGATACTTAGGAATTTAGTGTTAAAGTGCTCTATGGCCTCCTCTAATGTTAGATTGTTTAGTTTTGACCAGTCAGCTGCTTTTACTTCATTTTGTAATATAGCAGCATCAAAGTTTTTCCTGTTTCTAACTGTTTTATATTTCGGGTGGTGAGGGCTTCCTGCCTTATGTTTTATGATATATGTTAGACAATGGTCGCTGAGGTCATCAGGGAGAGTACCAGCTGTGTACAGGTGGGGTTGGTTATTAACTAGGATCCAGTCTAGGATACTTTCCCTGTTGGTTGGTTTGTTTATCATAGTGGGAGAAGTTATGGTCTATTTAAACCCAGATAAGTTTATATGGGGGGGGTCGGAGGAGCAGGGGTGCCAATCAGTGGTAAAATCACTAAGAACTATGGTTTCTTGGGGATAGGTAGTGGATAACCAGTTAAGAAGATCTTCTAGGGTATTTAGGTTGTTGCCTGGTGGAATGTATGCACAGACGATGTTAAAGTGCTCGTTTTGGTTAATCTGTAGCTTGGTTATGAGGAGTTCTGCGTTATTGAATTGGGGAGAGTGAATGGTGTCTCTATTAACAGTTAGAGTATTTTTTATAAAGGACTGCTATCCCACCTCCTTTTCTTGTAGCACAGTCTAACTGGTGAATATTGTATCCTGGAGGTAGTATCTCATTGTCAGTAGTACTGGATTTTACCCAGGTTTCCATAAGACACATAATGTCTGGGGAGTGGGTTGCTAGGAGGGCATGTAGGTTGGGAATCTTATTGTTAATACTTCTAATATTTAGGTGAAATGCTAGGAGGGAACTAGTGGGTGTATTCATGGGTAGCTTGACTGTGGGGGTTGTGGTAGGGGAGTGGAGGTTATTGGGTGTGGGTGGGCCAGGGTTGGGATGAATGTCTCCATGTGTTATAAGGTTATAGTGACAGCATATTCTGAGCTTTAGGAGTTTCTTTATAAGTTTTATATAATCTTTGTCTTTAGGATTATGTTTTGTGGCTGTACATTGGTGGTATTTTATAGAGGGTGGTATATTCGGTGTGCTGGGGATGGTAAAGCGTTTGGTGTTATGTGTGAAGTCGTGGGTATCTGTTTGGCTATTTGGGTAGTGAATACCACGGTCAAGTGTTTGTCCATAGGCAGTGAGATGGTAAAATAGAAACAGTATAGGCATTGTGTTGGGGGGGGGGTGGCAGGCCAAAGTTTGATGGCTGACTGGGCTAACAGGATGTGGAGAATGGGAGAGAAGGAAATTGGTTAAGGGGGTAGGGCTGCTCAATGATGTGTGAGGCGCTGATTGGTACTTAGCAGGAGGGGAGTGGCAAGGGAGTGGCAAAGTCTGGTTTAAATTTAGCACTAGTGGGGGCAGGTGCAATTTGGGGGCAGGGAGGAGAGTGGAGCAAGCCAAGCTCAGTGAGGGTGAATGGAGCGTGCTAACACTGACTCTGAGAGTTACCTAGGCCTTTTGGTTTGGTTTGCATGATTGTATGTAAGCAATGTTTTTAGCTGTACTTTAATTTGTTTTATTCTGTTTTATTTTTACACCAATTTTCAGGCTAATTTCAATAGGATCCTAGGGGTAAACTAGCAAATGTAGTTAACATGGAGGGAGCCAAATTACTGCAGAGACAGCCTAGAAGCAAAACGTTACCAAATTAAAAAGTAAAATCAGTAAATTTATTTTAGCATACAAAATCTATCATGATCAACCATTACAAGTTACGTTACTTGCAAAGAGATGTTGGATCAGTTTCTATTCACAGCAGTAGTTATAGGATTTGTACAAAAATGTAAAGCTATGAAGCAACATAAATATGTTGCAGTTAGATTACCCACACTTTGGCACAAATTACCTTTTATGGTAAGGAAAGTAGAAAACCTGAATATTTAAAAGAAAATAGATTGTTGGTTTGGTGATAAGGTCTATGATCTAGATTTGGTGGAAACAGTATTTCCTGACAGTCCTTAAATACATAAAACACTGAATTTCCACACTTAAGAAACCTATGAATATAAGAGAGGGATGTTGGGAAATGAACTCAGGAACAAAGAATGGATTTACTAGCTAAAATTAAATGTTACATCCTGTGCTGGTTTAAGTGATCATTTCACCATTCACAGTGTTTTAAAATGTATGTGCTGCTAAATTATAGAATTTCTTAATTGAAAATTCTTATTTTAACAAACTAAAAGAAAATATATTCATATTGTTTTGTTTATGCAAGTATCTAATGGTATTAATGCTGATTATTAGATGAATCTGATAGTTACATGATAAGAATATAAGATTCTAGAACATTTCTTTAAAGGTATATTTGACTAAAAGCCCTACAGTCAAAAAAATATTGAAAGTACAGTTGACTGGCAAAAAAAAAAAAAAGACATTTGACTGAAAACCCATTTCACTGAAAACATTCTATACAACAAAAAGCTTATTTTTTGCAGGGAAAAAAGACCCCCCCCCAACCAACTTGTCACATCCCGCTTAATTATATATTCTAACTCCAAGGTCACATATCTGAGGAAAAAAAGAGAAACATCACACACAGCACATCAGTTCTGGTGTACAAACACAAACATTACAAACATGTGGGTAAAACCTGACAGTGGGCATTATCAGTTCACATAAAATCTTCTGAATTACTACTCAACAACTCCATGCACAGAAATTACACCATTAATACCGTTTTCAACCTTCATATTTTTGACAAAATGGCCTTTCAGTCAAATTTACTTTCAGTCATTTTTTGACCATATATTTTTCAGTCAAATGTACATTTCAGAAAACATACTACAGCTGCCTATAAGAATATTAACTATAAAGGTGCAGGTGACTTTTGTTCATATGGAGTCTGGAAACCAGTGTAATATGAAATATTTAAACTAATGATTAAATTTCAGCATTTAGCTGTATGGCATTCTTTATTCAATTTATATTATAATACATTTGGTTTCAAATTTTATTTTTTGCTATTGTAGACATTCAGTCACTGTTTTTTTTACAGTATTTTGAATTACAGCCATTATGTGCAGTGTGTCGTCTCATGCTTACTGGAGTATTTTCAAGTACCTAGATTTTTCTAGAATACATTTTAGGCATTGTGCATATCCTTCCATTTTAAGGAGAAGAATTGACCTTTAGTCCAGCTAGTTCAAACATGTTACCTGAGGACTGCATTCAGAATGGAACTTGGAATAAACAAATTGCCCTATTGAAATCTGATCACCTCAGAAGGTACAACTTACGCAGTCTAGTGCTGTGGAGGTTTTACATAAATCTCCTAGTTTGAATTTAAGGACCAATGGACAACTTTTATCCATGTGGCATAATGGAAAGTACAATAATAGTAATTAATAATACAGAACTTGATGACATAAAAAATCACGTGACTTATATGCAACTTGAAACACACATCACCCCAATTACATTGCATCCACATGGCAGTTCCTTAACCCTTTAATATCCATCATATGTTACCATCAGTGGAAACAAAGTCACTATCTGAAACAAAATAAGCATAACCAATATGACAGAAGCATAGTAAAAACCTGATAAAAAACAAAGTCTCCTATATTATTTATAACCAAACATACATAAATATATGCGCATTGCAACATGTGCCTCTTGTACAAAAATTATGTTTAAAAACCTGTTTAAAATGCATATACTCTGTTAAAATAAGCAAAATTAGTAAATAATATTACAGTTTAGCAGCTCTCATTTTAAGTACAGGATTAATCATGGCATATTCGTTTAAACCTGATTTGTACATTGCATCTAATCTAAATTGCCATATAAGTTCTTTGTATTCCATTTTTGTTTCCAAGCTCCACCTCTAACATCTAGTGGAACTATTTCTAAAATTCCAGAAACAAACTTTTTATGGCCCTCACATATACAGGTGTGTTTGTACAACGCATTGTTCTTATTGCATTTCCTTATGTCGAATATGTGTTTATAAATTCTTTTAGAAAGTTCCCTCTCTGTTTTCCTCATATAAAATGAACAACAAGGGCCACAGAGGGCTAAGTATACCACACCACTTGTATTGCAGTCTCCTCTTAAAACAGTAGTTTTTCTGTTGAAACTGTTGTTCAGAACAATTTCCCCTTTGTTAAATATGTGGTTGCAGTAACTACATCTACCACATTTGGTTGTTGCAAGATTATGGGGTTTGGGATCCCTCTCTAACACTTGTTTGATGCTCTTGTCAACCTTGTATGTAAATGTGGGTGTTTCTCCTATGTGCTGGAATGACTCTTCATCAGTTTTTAGAATGGCCCAGTTCCTTAGAATTATGTTCTTTACGTCCCTATTCCCCTCATTGAACTTGATCACCATCACATTTTTTAAACTTTTAGTATTCGTGTTTTTACTCTGTCCTATACTCGCTAGTAAATCTGGCTTCCCCAGTATACATGGGTATCTGGTGTCTCTGCTGCTCACCAATTCCTCCCTAAGTGTTCTTAACAATTCCTGTGGGTAACCTCTCTCTAAGAACATGGATATCATTTTTAAGATGAATACCCAGATAATTTATACTGTCTATGTTCTTAGTGTATATGAACCTCAGGAAGGTTGATGTACCCTGTAGGTAGTTCAAGAATGACTCAATCTTTGTGGTGTTCCCTTTCCATACAAAGAACAGGTCATCTAAAAATCAAAAATAGTGAGATCATAGTGGGGAATAGATGGAATCTAGTATAGCCTTCTTCTCCCATCCTAACATCACTATGTTTGCAAACGTGGGAGCACACACTGCTTCCATTGCCACTCCACTAACCTGTTTGAAATATTCACCTTCAAAATATAGGAAATTGTTGGTTAGTACAAGTTCCATCAAGTCTACCAAGAACCATGTGTTATCGACGGAAAACAATTTGGTTTCTCGAAACTGGGGTGTGTCATCTAAAAGCATGTTCATCATTTTGCCTACATAGTCAATGTGTGCTGCTATCATCACCCTCCCCTCCCTTGTTGGGTTTCATAACCCTAACTTTACATAGTGGAGGGTTTAAATTTGTTCCCAGATCTAAAGGAAATATAGCTGACACAATGATACAGTTAAAGCGATTTACTAGGAGGTAGAACGTATCTTTCCTAAACAAAGATAGTGTAGCCCCCACAACAACCAATGCACTGCAAAAAAAGAGCACCTTTAACCCCCCCCACTATGTAAAGCTTTACAAACTTTTGAAAAAGCTTGCAAAAGGGATTTTTATGCAGCATACAGTGACAACAAGAATAATTTTAGTAATTTAACCAAAGAAGAACACAATTTATAGAATACAAAATTACAGTCACGACCCAAAGTTCTTGCAGCTTGAAAACGATATCAGTGAACATAAAAAGCTGAATGAACACCACGGCTATAAAACCTAGACAATTTATTCCTACAATATGGACAAGCGCTTTCACGTAACTAAAGTATGCTTCTTCAGATCCTTATCTAAAACAAAATGAAACCATCATTTTATATACATTCACATGACCAAAAACAATCAATCAATTAATTAAAATTAACACTTAAAAGGGAAATCCCTAACCTAACTATTTCAAAGAACGTGCATCCAAAACAGGCTTAATATTAATATTATTATTCAACCTGGTGTTAAGTGTGCCCTTAGCCTAAAAATCCATTTTAATTCTATTCTCAATAAATAATTGCTATTATCCCCCTCCCTCAAATTTATTTCAACCTGCTATAAAACTCTAAAACTAAAACTATGTCCTTTCTGCTCTATAATATGTTTTGCTAAGGCATTTTGTATATTCCTATTTCTAATGTCATAACTATGTTGATAAATCCTATCTCTTAAACATTTTATAGTTTTACCTACATAGAAACTATGACAATCATTACAGCAAGCAAGGTACACAATATTTGTACTATCACACGTAGCAAAAAATCTTGGTTCAAAAACATAATTGATGCAAGGATGTTGAAAAACCTGTTCTTCACTTATTACCTGGCACATCTTGCATCTTCCACATGGATAAGTCCCATACTGCTTACTTTGTATTCCTATCTCTTCTTTCCTATCCTTTGATCCACACAATAATCGTTTTAAATTTTTGCTATTTCTGTAAGAAAAACTTGGTTTTTCACCTATAAGGTTCCTAATTTCATCATCTATTGTTAAAATTTGCCAATTTCTCCTTATAATATTTGTTATTATTCCATTATCTACAGTATAATTCATATTAAACCTCAACATACATTTCTTACTTTCTATGTTACCCTTACTGTTATTATAAGTTATATTTTTATCTTCACATTCTAGATTATCTCTCACTTTCTTTATATCTTTCTCCTTATAACCCCTTTCTAACAATAACTTTTCCAATTTTGTCATTTCCATTTGTTCATCATGAGGGGTACTACAAATTCTTTTTACTCTCTTCATCTGTCCTTTTGTTATATTTTTAAACACATGACCTGGATGCATACTGTGGCGTTCTAATATGCTATTTCTCCAACTATCTTTGCGATATAAGGTGGTATTAATTTTTCCATATATATCCCTATATATTGTTATATCCAGAAAATCAATTTTATTAAAGGACCAATTCATTGTGAACATGACAAAATCCTTTAATGAATCTACATCCCCTTCCCAAAACAGAAGGATGTCATCTACAAAACGTTTTAAAACTATAACATTCTTACTAAGGTTATGTTCTTTCAAATGCTGCTTTAACCAATAATGTTCGCATAGGAGTTTGCACATGATGTCCCCATTGCCACTCCCCATTGTTGTAAAAATAGTTGTTTTTCAAATATAAACACATTGTTAGAGAGCACTATGTCTAATAGGGAACAGATTAGTATAATCTCATCATTCTTAACTCCTCTCATCCTAAGTATGTTCCTTATCGCTTCTATCCCATAGTCATTAGGGATCACAGTAAATAAGCTTTGTACATCTAGTGTAACCATTAAATAATTCCTCCTTCTTAACATCATCATATTTTCATTTAAAAATTGCAATAAATCTGTTGTATCTTTAAGTATATTTGAAATGTGTTTATATTTGAAAAACAACTATTTTTACAACAATGGGGAGTGGCGATGGGGACATCATGTGCAATCTCCTATGCGAACCTAGTTGTACATTATTGGGAAAAGCAGCATTTGAAAGAACATAACCTTAGTAAGAATGTTATACTTTTTAAATGTTTTGTAGATGACATCCTTCTGTTTTGGGAAGGGGATGTAGATTCATTAAAGGATTTTGTCATGTTTTTAGAATCAACAACATCCTTCTTGAGGTTCACAATGAATTGGTCCTTTAATAAAATTGATTTTCTGGATATAACAATATATAGGAATGTACATGGAAAAATTAATACCACCTTATATCGCAAAGATAGTTGGAGAAATAGCATATTAGAACACCACAGTATGCATCCAGGTCATGCGTTTAAAAATATAACAAAAGGACAGATGAAGAGAGTAAAAAGAATTTGTAGTACCCCTCATGATGAACAAATGGAAATGACAAAATTGGAAAAGTTGTTGTTAGAAAGGGGTTATAAGGAGAAAGATATAAAGAAAGTGAGAGATAATCTAGAATGTGAAGATAAAAATATAACTTATAATAATAGTAAGGGTAACATAGAAAGTAAGAAATGCATGTTGAAGTTTAATATGAATTATACTGTAGATAATGGAATAATAAATGATATTATAAGGAGAAATTGGCAAATGTTAACAATAGATGATGAAATTAGGAACCTTATAGGTGAAAAAACAAGTTTTTCTTACAGAAATAGCAAAGATTATTGTGTGGAACAAAGGATAGGAAAGAAGAGATAGGAATACAAAGTAAGCAGTATGGGACTTATCCATGTGGAAGATGCAAGATGTGCCAGGTAATAAGTGAAGAACAGGTTTTTCAACATCCTTGCATCAATTATGTTTTTGAACCAAGATTTTTTGCTACGTGTGATAGTAGAAATATTATGTACCTTGCTTGCTGTAATGATTGTCATGGTTTCTATGTAGGTAAAACTATAAAACGTTTAAGAGATAGGATTTATCAACATAGTTATGACATTAGAAATAGGAATATACAAAATGCCTTAGCAAAACATATTATAGAGCAGGAAGGACATAGTTTTAGTTTTAGAGTTTTACAGCAGGTTGAAATAAATTTGAGGGAGGGGGATAATAACAATTATTTATTGAGAATAGAATTAAAATGGAATTTTAGGCTAAGGGCACACCTAACACCAGGGTTGAATAATAATATTAATATTAAGCCTGTTTTGGATGCACGTTCTTTGAAATAGTTAGGTTAGGGATTTCCCTTTTAAGTGTTAATTTTAATTAATTGATTGATTGTTTTTGGTCATGTGAATGTATATAAAATGATGGTTTCATTTTGTTTTAGATAAGGATCTGAAGAAGCGTACTTTAGGTACGTGAAAGCGCTTGTCCATATTGTAGGAATAAATTGTCTTGGTTTTATAGCCGTGGTGTTCATTCAGCTTGTTATGTTCACTAAGAACACAATTTACTTGAAGATCTAGAGACAAATCAGTCAGGGTTATGAAACCCGACAAGGGAGGGGGGTGATGATAGCAGTACACATTGGTTATGTAGGTAAAATGATGAACATACTCTTAGACGAAACTAGGTGCACCCCAGTTTTGAGAAATGAGATCAATATAGCTCACAAAAAAATTGATTTATTCCTAGAAGATGCCCATTTGCAGGGATTCATCACCCCAGATACCCTTGTTTTTTTTTTTTGACCAATAGAAACCAATTCATTCTGGTGGTATTTGGTATCCCCAAAGTACACAAAAGTGTGGAGGACCCCCCATACAGGTTAATTGTAGCTGCACAGGGATCAATGACATACCCCTTAGCTATTTACATAGACAGGGAGGTTAAACAGGTAAGCAGTAAACACATGCATATCCTGAGAGACTTATGGGACTTCTTAGCCAAACTTGACGTCAACAGTTCCAAAGACTCAACTTGTTTTCTGACAGTTGATGTTGTTGATCTTTTCTCTAGTATACCACATCAGGAAGGTTTGGAACATTTTGAGGATATGCTCTTAGAAATCAAACTGTTTTCTGTCGATGACACACGGTTCTTGGTAGACTTGATGGAACTTGTACTAATCAACAATTTCCTGTACTTTGAAGGTGAATATTTCAAACAGGTTAGTGGAGTGGAAATGGGAGCAGTGTGTGCTCCCACTTTTGCAAACATAGTGATGTTAGGATGGGAGAAGAAGGCTATAGTAGATTCCATCTATTCCCCACTATGGTCTCACTATTTTTGATTTTTAGATGACCTGTTCTTTATATGGAAAGGGAACCCCACAGAGATTGAGTCATTCTTGAACTACCTCCAGGGTACATCAACCTTCCTGAGGTTTATACACACATTAAGAACATAGACAGTATAAATTATCTGGATATTCATCTTAGAATATTGAATGAAACCTATACAACTATGATATTTAGAAAGGACACATACTCTAATGGTTTTCTGCACTTTACCAGTGGGTATCCAGGTTACTGTAAAAGGAACTTGATAAAGGGTTGATTCATTTGTGTGGCTAGGATGAATTCTAATGAAATTTTGTTCAAAGAACAACTGGACAAAATGACATCCATGTTCTTGGAGACGGGTTACCCACAGGAATTATTAAGAACACTAAGGGAGGAATTGGTGATCAACAGAGACACCAGATACCCATGTATACTGGGGAAGCTGGATTTACTAGAGAGTAAAGGACAGAGTAAAAACAGGGACACTAAAAGTTTTCAAAATGTGACGGTGATCAAGTTCAATGAGGAGAACAGAGATGTAAAGAACATAATTCTGTGGAATTGTGCCATTCTGAAAACTGATGAGGAGTCATTCCAGCACATAAGAGAAACACCCACATTTACATACAAGGATAACAAGAGCATCAAACAAGTGTTAGAGAGGGACCCCAAACCCCATAAATGTGGAACAACCAAATGTGGCAGATATAATTACTGCAACCACATATTTAACAAAGGGGAAATAGTTCTGAACAACAGTTTCAACAACAGACAGCAGGAGACTGCAACACATGTGGTGTGGTGCACTTAGCCCTCTGTGGCCCCTGTTGTTCATTTTATGTGAGGAAAGCAGAGAGGAAACTTTCTAAAAGTATTTACAAACACCTATTCGATATAAGGAAATGCAATAAGAACAATTAGTTGTACAAAACACCTGTGTATGTGAGGGACATGAGTTTGTTTTTGGAATTTTAGAAGTAGTTCCACTAGAAGCTAGAGGGGGAGCTTGGGAAGCGAAAATAGAACACAAGGAACTTGTATGGCAATTTAGATTAGATGCAATGCACAAACCAGGTTTAAACGAATATGTCACGATTAATCCTGTACTTAAAATGAGAGCTGCTAAACTGTAATATTTTTTTATTAATTTTGCTTATTTTAAGAGTATATACATTTTAAACAGGTTTTTAAACAGAATTTTTGTACAAGAGACACGTTGAAATGTAGGTATACTTATGTATGTTTGGTTATAAATAATATAGGAGACTTTGGTTTTTATCAGGTTTTTACTATGCTTCCATTATATTGGGTATGCTTATTTTGTTTCAGATGATGAATTTGTTTTCACTGATAGTAACATATGATGGACATTAAAGGATTAAGGAACTGACATGAGGATGCAATGTGATTGGGTGATGTACGTTTTAAGTTGTATATAAGTGATGTGATTTTATAAGGCATCAGGTTCTGATAAAGTCCTTGAGGGGATGAAACAGCTTAACTTGTTGTTTTTCTAATAAGTAGCTGGAACACACTCTTGACCTAGACAGCATGTTGTTCTTCATGGTTATTGGTACTTTACTGCATGGACTGCACACAAAGGTGGTTAATTAATAATACAGCATTGCAGGTTATAGCTAAACTTAGATGTGTAGGAATCTCAGTCATGAGTAGTCTGCTTCTTTGTGAAGGCAATGGCTTTTTCTGGTAAAGTTGTGTAGCAATGCAATAAGAATGCATGTTTTCTCCACATCTGAAAATGTGTACCTTCTAAATTAATGCAACTGTCTCCACAAGGAGGTAACATCTGTCAAAAATGTTGTGCTATATGTACTTATGGTAAGGCCTGATTAGTGAATGTATGTATTCTTGCTACTTATGCTGCTTAAAGTAAACTGCTGCTGCTTGGTTATGGAATTGTCAGACTAACAGGCAATGTTGCTTGTGTTTGGAGGGCATAGTTTAGCCGCATACTAATCAATGATATTACTTTATTTCCCTAAGTTACTGGAAATGCCTTTGTTTATCGTCTGAATTAATGCAACTGTCTCCACAATCTAGTATTTGTTAGAAATGCTGGGTTAAAAAAAGTTTGATTGGTGAATGTATGTATTTTTACTACCTATGCTGCTTTAAGTAAAATGTTTTGCATGTTTAGGGAATTGTCAAACTATATATGAGGTTGCTTATGTATGGGGGGGCATATTTTAATTGTAGGCTGTTCAGTAATATTACTTGCCTAAATTATAGGAAAATGCCTTAGAATTACTGGTATAGATATATTTTGCATCACTGTTACAAATTATCATGGCTGCAGTAGCCTTAGCTATATGGAGCTATATCCTGCCAAGGATATAACAGATGTCCAGCTTTCAAAGCTTCAGGGCACCTTCCACAGGCCTAAACTGTCAAGTAGCTTGAGATAAGCTGACTGAAAGACATATTTGAACATGAAGCCCTTAACAGCTTTTCTGCCAGCAGAGGGAGGGCGGGTAAACCCTGAAAGTACAATGCCTAGGAATAACCACAAAATAAATGTCCACATCCTGTCATAAAAACACACCAAAAAACAAAAGGGATGGAGACAGGAAGCAGCTACTGTAGCAGTGATCATTTGAACATCTACTACTATGGTTTGCTCATCTTACACAACTGTACTATGTTTTTCATATTGATTGCTGCTGCAGCAGCCTTAGCTATATGAGTAGATTACCATAACTAACTATATTTGGGAAGAGGATGGAAAAGGGATCAGGACCTCCCTGGAAAATAGTCCTAGCAAAGCTTGGTCTGGACCTAGAGAAGGAAGCAAGCTTATAGTGCTTTGTAAAAGTATGTACAAAGAATCAAGAAGCAGATTCCAGAATACATTTCAAATCCAACCCTTTCCAAAAAGCCATAGATAAAGACAAAGCCCTGGCAGAGTGAGCCATGACCCTGCCTGGAATCGATTGGTCATGATGAGTATAACAAAAGATAATTGCCTTCTGCAGCCATTTGGACGTAGTTTTCCAAAAGAGTGTCCCTTCTTCTCACCAGTCAAGATAGTATCTGAGTTATCAGTGGACATCCAAGGTAAGGAGTATCCCTTCTCCCTCGTTTTTAAGTTCAAGGAACAAAATGGAGAGATGGATAGTTTCACTTAAAGTGAACTCATATATCACTTAAGGCATAAAAGAAGGATTAATTTTATAAAACCCCCATTCCTATGGACAATTAGGTAGGTTTGACTTACCATAAGAGCTTACAACACAGATTTCCTTCTTGCATAGGTTACAGCAATCAGTAAAATGGTTTCCATAGTGAAAACCTCATGGCAGCCATATTAAGTGGTTCAAATGAAGCAAGTGTTAGCTTCTCTAACACAAAATTAAGATTCCTAAGGAGGAGCCATCAGTTTAGATGGAGGCCTCTTACGGAAAACTCCTTTCAAGAACATTTTCTTATGAGACCACTTTGAGGAGGAAGATTCATGGGTAGACATGCTGAAATGGTAGAAAAATGAACCCTGATAGTAGAATAACAAATGTGATTAGATAGTGTATCTCACATAAATACTGTAAAACCACAGACCAGCTAGCCCTAAATGGGTTCTGGTTATGCTGTTGACACCATACAGAAAACCTTTTCCATTTTCTAATCTATGACTTTCTAGTAATAGGATTTCTTGCCTCCATTAGTACCTCCTTTACATAATCAGAAAACAGGTGCTTAAAAGGAATTAAGACCTTATAATCCAAGCAGTCAGTTGAAGGTGATTGATGTTGGGATGGATCAAACACCCCTATTCTTTTGTGAGTAGATGCATTCTATGAGGAAGCTTGTGGTAATTACCCCTGCCCATTTCCAAAAAAAAGGAGAACCCTGGATGCCTGGGCAAAAAGGGAGTCACCACAATGATCTTGGGGGTTTCCTTCTGAATCTTCAGAAGTATGCTAGATATTAGTGTAAAAGGAGGAAAGAAATGCAGGACCATTTCTGTCCAAAGAAAAGAAAAGGCATCTGTCTTCCAGGCCTTCTTGCATGGAGTTCTACAACAGAATTTTGACAGTTGATTGCCCAGAGAGGAGGCAAAGAGGTCTGCTTGAGGAACTCTCCACAGATGGATCAGCTCATGGAAGACTGCCTGATCTGTCTGCCACACAATTTTGCTCTGACAGAATGTAGGATGCCTGTAGAGTAAGACTGTGCTGTGAAGCTATACAAGCTAGCAAGACTAGTCTGTAAAGGGAGTGTGACCTTGTTCCTCCTTGCTTGTTGATGTTCCACATGACTGTAGTATTATGGGCAACCACTTGAAGAGGTCCCAGGGACCAAAGATGATTCAGAGAGTTGAGTGCCTTGATCAAGGCAAGCATCTCCTTGATATTTATATGCTTGCATCCGTTCTTGGTGTCCCACACCCCCTGCACTTTTATCCCTTCAGAAATGGTGCCCAAAGCAAAGTACAAAGCGATCTGAGGAGACTGACTGCTGTGGAATGTGGCTAGAGATGGGGAGACCTGGATTTAAGGATATTTGTTATCTCCACCAAAACTTTTCTTTTCTGACAAACCCCAGTACTCAGATATGAAAAGATAAAGGTGTTGATGCTAGGACCAAAGAGATATCAGATACTACTGTATATTTCACATGGTGAGTCTTGCCAGGGGTATCATGTGTATCATAGACACCATGTGACCCAAAATTCCAAATTATTCTCCATTACCAAAGTCTTGGTGGAAACCCTTTGAAAGAGGTTGTGATAAAGCTCTATTTTTCCTGTGGAAGAACAGCTGTTTTAACTAAGGTGTCTAGTTGACATGCCAGGGACACGATCCTGTGTGAGGGAGTCAAGAAAGACTTTTTAATGTTCTTTTGGAATCACAGTTTGTGGAAGAGATCTCTCACCAAAGAAACAGACTCCTGACATTTTGAAAAACACTCTGCAAAGATAAGCAAGTCATCTAAATAGGGAAAATGTGGGTACCCTGTAACCTTCAATGATCTGTAATTGGAGCCAGACAGTTCATGAACATGTCTGGGTGGAAAGTCTCTTTCAAAAGATTTCCACCCAGACTTTTGGTAATGGAGAATAATTCAGAATTTTGGGTCTTATGGCATCTATGATTCTCATGATAACCCTGGCAAGACTCCACATGTGAAACACCCACTGTCAAAGGCCTACTTAGTCACTATTCCAATAACCAAACCCTGCGCTCCAGTAACAAAAACCTAGTAAACATCACTAAACATAGCAATAATGCTGGTAACTCACTATACTCAAACAGTATCGATAAATCTGGAACTTCCTACCCATCAATATTAGAGCCAACTCCAGCACCACCAAGTTTAAGAAAGTACTAAAAGATCACCTAACATCTACCTGGCTCTGCTCATATACTAACCCTGGATAACTTTCCCTCACTCAGATATAAGCTCTAACTACACTTATATCCACTCTATAACTCCTGTAACCTCCTTCACCCTTACCTAATTCCCTTGTCTTCCTCACAGTTGTAAACTATATCCTGTCAGATGACATACTAAATGTACTGTAGAGGCTTAAGAAAATCTAAGACTCGGTGTACTATATTTGTAATTTATTTATTAGTTAATCTCATCTGCCATGTATCTATTTTTGTTGATTAGTCTCCTGTGCATGTAAATTTCTTTACTGATCTCTGCTAGACTGTAAGTAGATACATATAAGCTGCATAGTAAACTTTTTCTTTGTTGTACTAGACATGTATTAGTAAAAATGTACTTTGCTGGAGCTTTTCTCCTCTCGCTTCCACTGAAAATGAACACTGTTGACCAGTCGGACCATCCCAGTAAACAAATATTAAATAAAATAATTGTTTGGTGCAGTGGATAATTTAAAGAGTAGTGTGGGTACCCTGTAGCCTGCAGTGATCTATAATTGGAGCCAGACACTTCATGAACATGTTTGGTGCAGTGGATTGTCTAAAGAGTAAAACAGAGAGCTGATAATGTGAGCCAGGCACGCAAATCCTTAAAAAATGCCTGGAGTCTGGATGAAAAGGGATGTGATGAATTGCATCTTTTAAGTCTAGTGTTACCAGGAAACTTGAAACAAGAAGAAGAGGTAACAAGTTGTGTAGTGACATTTATTTATTTAACAATTATTTACCAGGAAAGTCTGAATGGGACAAAACCTATTTTCAGCAGAGGCCCATTGAGAAACACTTTGGAATGTGGGAGGAAACTGCAGCACCCAAAGGAAACCCACACAAATGCAGATAGTACATGCAGACTTCACACACAAGGCTCCGTAGCTGAGAATTGAACTGCAGAACCCCTTGCTGTGAGGCAACACTAACCACTGCACTACTGTACTGCACAATTGAATTTGGGCATTATCACTGTCAAAGGAAAAAACTTCAAAGACCAATACACGTAAGGTTCAGTTAAGGCACTTTAATTTTCCTGCAGCAAGGAGACAAAAACATGCAAATACAAGGATTTGTCTAACTACTAACAGGAAGTATGTTCATTCTTATACTGTTTTACAAGACATGGCTTTCTAAGCTGACGTAATCAAACACAACTTTAAGCATTGTACTACAGCAGGTGTTATTTCAGATTTTCTGCTGACATGACTAGATTTGTGTGAAACTTTTTAGAAAAACAACCTGGCCTTGATGACCAGTACTTCGCTTACAAGCCTCTATTGTACAGTATTACATTTCAAGGTACTCTTCTAATACAGATACAAGCAAATGCTGATTGCAGTTCATATTTTCAAGCAGGCTTTGTCTTAATTATCTGTTACTTCTACAGCTGTGTATGTTCTCATGGCACAGCGGAACTTCTTGTCTGAGTTTCATATAAGCAGTATTGTTCTATTCATTATTTTCCTAACGCAAGCAGAAACCATCTGCTTCTCAGTAAATTTCCAAGGCACAAGCAAGATTTAGCTGACAATACAAGGTCAGAAAGCAACTGCAGTTTGTTCAGATTTATGCAGTATGAAATAGAATAAATGTGTTAACTCTTTTAGGCTCTGAATGCACTAAGCATATTACTAATACACACATTAATACATATTTTTCTAACACTTCCCCCCATTAATACTTTTATTCTACTTTCAAAATAAGCATAAACAGTTTGTTTTCTTCTCCTAACCTTTTCCACTCAAGATTTGCAGTTAAGAGAGTCATTCAGTTTAAACTTATGAAAGCATTTTCAGTCTTTTAACATTTCTTCAAAGTCAGTACTTTGATATCAGGTTTCAGAAACCGACATGTCTATAAGGTCTTTAATCAGTCTTTTCATGCAGGGGATACCACAACAAACACATACTCCCAGTATGAGCATACCTACACAAATGGCAATCAAGATATTCATTAGGATGGTACCCCATCCCCCAAACCATTTCTGGAAAAAGTCCATCAGTGGGTTTGTGCCTGGTTTGGTCATGGCTGACACTTGCTTAATTACCTCAAGATGATTGTCTATCTTGTGTTTATGGTCAGGAATATATGAACAGAATTCTTCTTGGATTAAAGCGCACGTACCACCTCTCGCCGCTAGGGTGAAGTCGAGAGCCATGCGGTTTTGGAGCACTACAGTTCTCATAGCATTCAGTTCATCAGTCACCAATTCGAGAGCAGAAAAAGTTGCATTGCTCATTACTTCAAGAAGTTTCGACAGTTTTCTCAGCTTCCAAATCGATTTGACTGCTCCATATGCTGGGGATATGCCTGCCCATGATATAACGCTATCACTCAAGTCCATATGTGTCAGCCCTTTGCCTAGGGAATGATGGTCTTTCCAACGCGCATCAATTTGTCCCACTGGATTTACAGGTTTCTTGACGACTTCTCGGACATTTCAAATTTTTCCATGAGGCAAAACTGCAGTGTGTCGCATGGCCAGAACCAGGTAACCCAAAAAACAACTGCCGGACCAATTCTCAGGTAACCATTTGTATGCCTGTCTGCCACACACAAAACAACAGTCCTCTACTTTAGTAGTAACCTTGCTATGAATATACACTCGCCCTGCATGAAACATTTTTCTATCAATTATAGACAGCTGTTTATAAAGAACAGAATTATGTTTTACTTAAGTGTTTTATGCATCAATCCAAGAAATGAATCGTAGTTTGTATTACAATAAAGATCTACTTTGTTTCCTTTAGTATAACATCTATAAGGAACAGTCACATTGCAATTGCTCCAACCCACCTGAACAGTATCATTTTTATAAAAACACACAGTTCCCTTTTGTGGAACAGACAAGTGCAATGCTATTTTATCTTGTGCTGTAATGGTTGAGGTATCATAAATCAAGTTCTCCCAGGTCTCATTGACCCCTAGGGGGACTGTAGTCATTAATAACCCCCCGAATGCTGTTGGCAAGGCTGTGCAAATCCAGCAATTCGAAACATTGAAAGTCTCAGCATACACATATTTAATTGCCTGGTAAGTGTTAAAGTTTAGATGCCAGTTTATGAGTAACGCTTCACGTTTATTCAGTTCAGTCTGTGTGGCTGGGAAAAGGAAAGGCCACAGCAAAAAGATTATTGTCACAAATACAGTTAACAGGATGATTATGCAATGAGGAAAGGGTTGTTCTGCATTCCTGTTTCTTCTGGGCTCTTATCATTTTTACTCTTGGCATGTAACAAGATTTTTGTCCAGTTCAAAATTTTTAACTAATTTACAGTGCGTCAGGTGGATCCAAGAAGCTCGCTCCGCTATCTTGACTGCAGTGGGTGTTGACAAAAGCACTTGATATGGACCTTCCTACTTTGGAGATGTCCAGTTCTTTCTCTTGACTACCTTCAGCCAGATCCAAGTTCCGGGGGACACTGCCACTTCTGACGGTCTGGTTCATTCTTTATCTGAAACAGAATTTAACTGCAACAAATGCTTAGAATTTAATAACTTACACATATACTCTGCTAATGTACTATCAGCTTCCTGGTCTGCGGGCATGAGAGATTTCCACTGAGGTATATAGTAAGCCCTTCCAAAGAGCTTTTCAAAAGGAGTCAATCCTTTTGCATTTGGAACAGTTTTCATGCTCAACAGTGCCAGGGGCAGACAGTACACCCAGTTTCTCTGTGTTTCTAATATTAACTTCCTTAACTTACTTTTTAAAATCCCATTATGCCTCTCTACTAGCCCTGCAGATTGTGGGTGATATGCACAATGTTTTTTTAAAGAAATACCGAAAAATCTACTTAGATGCTGTATGGTCTGATTCACGAAGTGCGTGCCATTGTCACTGTAGATACTTTCTGGAATGCCGAATCTAGGGATGATTATTTTGACAAGGACTTTGGCCACCATTGTAGCATCTGGATTTTTAGTCGGAAAGGCTTCCACCCATCTGGAAAACATATCTACAATGACAAGACAATACTTCTTATTTTCACATTTATTCAACTCTATGAAATCCATACAGATAGTATGAAACGGATACGGTGGTATAGGAAAACTCCCTTGCTTGGGCTTTAACGCCCCTTGTGCATGATGTTTATTACAAATGTGGCATACCGTGCAGAATTTTTTAGAGTAATTTGAGAAGCCATATGTCGTGAACACTCAGTTCACCAGCTGTACCATCCCCCCTGTTGAGGCATGGCTCTGCCTATGGCTCAACAAAGCTGCATATCTAAACAAATTAGATGGCAATATCGGTTTCCTTTCTTTAGAGATGTACAGCCCCTTTTCAAGAATTGCTCTTCGTTTTACACATTTTTGTTTTTCAACTTTCATAGTAAGTGTATGCATTGTTTTTAACATTTCTAAGTCTAAAATCTCAGAGGGTTGTAATTCCTCATTCAAAAGAAACGCTTCTGAAGCTGCCTGCTTTGCAGCTGTATCAGCTCTCGCATTACCTTTTGAAATCCTATCCTGTTGCTTGGTATGAGCTACACATTTACAAATAGCTACTTTCTGAGGTAACTGAATAGATTCTAAAAGATCTAAAATAAACTGTGCATGATTGATCGGTTTGCCAGTAGATGTTATCATTCCTCGATTTTTCCACTGTTGTGCAAAAACATGTACAGTAGAAAAAGCGTACTGGCTGTAAGTAAAAATGTTTACACATTTACCCTTTGCTAAGGTACATGCCCGTGTCAAGGCAATCAATTCTGCTGCCTGTGCAGATAAACTGTGTGGTAAAGATTTCGCTTCTATAATGTCTGTGTCAGAAACTACTGCATATCCTACTAGGTTCTGTCCTGCAAGACCCCTTTTGCATGAGCCATCCACGTAATATGTCACCTCGGCTCATCCAAGGGAACATCCATAAGATCTTTTCTAGGTAGTGTCTTTTGCTCAATCACCTGCAGGCAGCTGTGTGGTATGCCATCTGCAGGGGTTGGGAGCAAGGTAGAAGGGTTCAAAGTTGTACAACGTTTAATTGTCATGTGAGGTTGGCTCAAAAATATAGTCATACAGGAAAGATGCTTAGCAGGGGAAAGATATGCTACCTTCTCTTGCAGTAAAATAATCGCGACTGCATGAGGCGCACTCAATTTGAGAGGGTGGAACAATACTACTGAGGCCGAAGCCTGTACTGCCATTGCAACTGCAACTACTGCTTGTACACAGTGATGTAAAGACCGTGCCACTGGGTCCAGTTGTGAAGAATAATAAGCAATAGGGTGTTGCTTGTCCCCACGCTGCTGAGTTAACACTGATGTCATATAACCTTGCTTACAATCTACAGTTTGGAAAAAACGTTTATGATAGTTTGGTAATCCCAAAACTAATGAGGACGCTATTAAATGTTTCAGTTTACAGAAAGCAGATTCTGCTTCTGGTGTCCATTGTAACAAATCCTGTGCTGCCATAGGCTTTTTATAAATCAGGTTAGTCAGCGGTGCAGATTCCAAGGCATAGTTTGGAATCCAGCTCCGACAAAAATTTGTCGTACCCAGGAAGGACATAATTTCCTTCTTGGTAGTGGGTTTTGGTGCTTGCAAAATCGCTATTTTTCTGTCCTCGTCTAATGTCCTACCCTCCTTGGATATTACATATCCTAGGTATTTGACTTGTTTTTTCCAAAGCTGCAGTTTATTTTTGTTTACTTTATGTCCTTCAGTGGCTAAAAATTGTAATAGCGCTATGGTATCTTCTTTACAATCTTGCTGGGTGGGGGCTGCCAGCAGGATATCATCAACAAAAAGCAAAATCTGACTACCACTTGGTGGGGTAAATCCCACCAAGTTGCTTGCCATTTCTTGTGAGAATATTGTTGGACTTTCACAATACCCCTGTGGTAGTCGCGTATATGTGTACCTTTTTCCCTGAAATGTGAATGCAAACCAATACTGGCTGTCAGGGTGTATCAGTATCAAGAAGAACGCATTGCTGATATCTACCACAGAAAAATATTTCTGTTGAGGTTTTAAATCATTCAACAGGGTGTGTGGATCTGGCACCATTGGTGCCCTTGGTATTACCGCATCATTTACAGCTTGTAAATTTTGGACCATACGCCACTCCCCATTCGCTTTCTTAACAGGAGATAAAGGTGTTTTACATGGTGAATCAGGAGATTCCACCAGCACCCCTTCCTTAAGCAAAGCTGCTATAATAGGTTTGATTCCTACCTCTGCATCTTTTCTTAAGGGATACTGTCTCTTTTGTGGTCTAAATGCTGACTTTGGCGTAATAATAACTGGTCCCGCTGTATGAATAAGTCCTACATCTGATTTTCCTGTTGACCAGAGAGTTTCTGGTATATTCTGTAAGGCATTCTCTTCCTCCTTCAATAGGAGTGCTAATCAGCTGTCCTTGCTAGACTGCAAGTGTACAGTTGGGCGGGTCTGAGTTATCCAATTCAACTTCTGCATTTGTATTCCCTGTTCTGATAGTACTAACTCTGTCTGTTTCTCCCATCTCGTGACTTTTTCTCCTAAGTCTACCCATTTCACATGTTTGTCCTTAGTTAAGCTAACATGTGGTAATCAATTAGATTTATAGAGTGCAAAGAACTCCTGGGGTAATGAACAGCTGACTACACTGTTCCCTTCTGTGTCCCAGTACAGATTACGTAATATCAATCTGTATGCACGGTTTCTAAACAATTCTTGCTCATATTCGTTATCAGGTCCTGGTGTGTTACAATAATACAGCGTACAGTGCAACAAGTGCTGTTTATCAATGTCAAGGGAGGGGAACTTGCTGATGGCTACGTTCATCAACTCTTCGGTCACCGCCCCTGGACCAGTTGTAACCGCCCCTGGACCAGTTGTAACCAAGTCCTGGCTGTACCAATAATATGTTTTACCCTCCGATTGCACTGCAAAGGTATCAATTTGCCGCTGTGCTTCCATACCCTGCATGGTTGGAACTACTGCTATACCAAATAGCTGCATAAGGTCTCTGCCCAAGAGGTTTACTGGGCATTTTGCAGAAACAACAATTTTGCTTTTCTGGGTCAATCCTGAAACAGGATCAGTTATCACAATATTATGGGAGAGGGGCTCCCGATACAGCTGTCCATTAGCTACTTTCACTAATATGTAATCAGGTGACTCTGAGTTCTCTGGCAGTTTGGAGGGATGTATCAGGATCCGTGAGGCCCCTGAGTCACACAAAAATGTGACTTCTCTCCCTTCTACGAGGAGTGTGACTTCTGGTTTTGTGTCTGCTAAATAGAGCTCTAAGCTCAATAAAGCCAAATCCAATATTTCATTTTCTTCACTATCCGTGACTTATTGCACTTCCTTTATGTCTTCTGTCACATTCTCTACATCCTCTATCACATATTCATTTGTCCTTTCTCTGCTATCCCCTTCTAGTGATTCCTGACTATCATATAGTCAGTCCTCACCCTCCTTATCCTCCGTGGTTGCCTTCTTCTTTTTCTTGCAATCCCTTGTCAAGTGTCCTTTCTTAATGCATGTAAAACATTCATCCCTTTTCTTTCGCCCTTCAAAGTCCTCTGATTGTTGATCAGATTGTTTGTTTCCCTGGGCATTTCTCTTGCCCTTCTTCCCGGACTGTACTACATAAACTTCTGCTCCATCTTCTACAGAAAATACGTGGGCTTTCTTTTTCTTTTTGTTATTAAAATGCCTTTCGGCATGCCTAGCATATTCAAGCAATGACTGTAATCTGCTTGTACGATGATCTACCACGTGTTTTGTAATAAAACTGCTTATGGGTGCAATACTGCCTTTCAAAAATGCATTCTTTAACTGCTGCTCATATGGGGAATCATGTGTCTGGTCTTCAGGAACCTGCATTCCACAATGGTTATTAAAACATTCTAGCAGTCTGGCATAATATCTGTCAACAGTCTCACCTTCTTGTTGGATGCATTGTTTAATGCAAGTCCAGTCTGCCCTAGGCTTCCATTTCTCAGAGATTCGGTCTGTAAGACCTTTCACTCTGTTGTCTAACTCTGCGCTGCTATGTGGGAGGGGCCTGAGCACAATATCACGGGGATTCCAGTCGCCACTAATCATGTGCCAATCTGGTCCCACAATTTGTCTGACTATTCAGCCTCATTCCTTGCAAATATTCTAAGAAATTTCTAAAATTAATTTTTGGATGGGGAATTCCTTCAATGGCTTTCCAGATGTCTTCCGGAGTCCAGGGTCTATACACTAGAATAGTTGGGTCCTGACCTTCTTGCCCTGCCTGAGGATTAGGCACTTCTATAAGTGGGCATATTTCTTCTTCACTCATATATTGTGAATGTCTACCCATTTGATATAACTCAATGTCCCCTTTTGAGTTTCCTGCCCATGTTCGAGACCTGGTCTCGACGGGATCTCTAACAAATGGTGTTGCTTTTGTAGTGTCTCTACTTACAGTGATAGCAGGATATTGCAGGGGTGGACTAACTTGTTCACTTGCCTCATATTCTGGTAAGGGAGGTGGAGGGACTGATGCTATTACTAAGTTATTATCCTCTTTATCTAAAAACATTGCTTTTGAATTATTACTCTTTTGTTCCCTTCGGTTTACTTCCTCAATCCACCTGTGTGCCTGAGGAATTCCTAATTGACGTTGCTTTTTTACCCGACCTTTAGAATCGGTTTTAAGCTGTTTGACATGTTTGACAAGCAAGGATTTCTCTAGTTTACCATCAAATTCATATTTATTAACCCATTTTGAGTAATATTTAATATTATCAGCACGCTGTGACTGCATGTATTTCGCGTCTTCGGTTAACGGCGGATTTTGGGACCTTTTTGTACAATTATTACCCATTTTGTTCTACCCTTTTAATCGTTACGTAACTCCTTATTTTTAACGTGGTACCAGGGATATTTTTATAGTCTCTTCAGAATGACTGCCTACCTGCTCTGTTTCCCTGATCTATGACAAGACAGTAATCTTTCTGTCCCTGACTTATAAACAAAGTCTCTAACAGAATAAATACAAATCTAGTCCATGATCTAAAACAGAAAAAGAAGGTAGATTCACTTTACCTGAGCCTTCATGATTGATCACCTGGTTCGAGTAAACCCATCCTTCAGTCGCAAATCAGAAAGTGGCTGGCCTCTTTTGTATGACAATTCAGTCGGAGGACTTTTCAAATAAGAAGAACTGATGTGGTTTCTTCCCCATATGGTTTCAAGCCACCTGGCCTGTCTGATCCGAGGCGAAGTGAAGGTTTCCGGTCCGAAGGACCAATCTGTCAAAGGAAGAAATTTCAAAGACCAATACATGTAAGGTTCAGTTAAAGCACTGTAGTTTACTTGCAGCAAGGAAACAAAAACATGCAAATACAAGGATTTGTCTAACTACTAACAGGAAGTATGTTCATTCTTATACTGTTTTACAAGACATGGCCTTCTAAGCTGACGTAATCAAACACAACTTTAAGCATTGTACTACAGCAGGTGTTACTTCAGATTTTCTGCTGACATGACTAGATTTGTGAGAAACTTTTCAGAAAAACAACCTGGCGTTGATGACCAGTACTTTACAAGCCTCTATTGTACAGTGTTACATTTCAAGGTACTCTTCTAATACAGATACAAGCAAATGCTGATTGCAGTTCATATTTTCAAGCAGGCTTTGTCCTAATTATCTGTTACTTCTACAGCTGTTTATGTTCTCATGGCACAGCGGAACTTCTTGTCTGAGTTTCATATAAGCAGTATTGTTCTATTCGTTATTTTCCTAACGCAAGCAGAAATCATCTGCTTCTCAGTAAATTTCCAAGGCACAAGCAAGATTTAGCTGACAATACAAGGTCAGAAAGCAACTGCAGTTTGTACAGATTTATGCAGTATGAAATAGAATAACTGTGTTAACTCTTTTAGGCTCTGAATGCACTAAGCATATTATTAATACACACATTAATACATATTTTTGTAACAATCACAAACAGGTTTAGGAAAAAAAGAACTGGAATTGATTTCCAGGCCTTTTCTTTCTTTTCTGGGGGGAGGTACTAAAAACATCCTTGAATAAAACCCCTTCCCCAACTGGGGAAGGAGGAATTGCTTTTATCACTCCTTGGGACAGCATGTGATGAAGAACAGGAGGAAACAAAAAAGCCTGATCTGCAGTATCAGGAATCTCCTCCCACTGCCATCTGTAACCCTGTTGAATGATTTTCAGAAACTATTTGACTGAAATAATCTGTTGCCAGAGAGAAAAATGTATATTCAGACTTTCTGGAGGGTAATGTGGGCCAGCGAGGGAGGGAGAGGGTCACAAGGTCTTTTGAAAAGTCATTGCAACTTTTTTGACTATCCTTGGTTTTGGGAGATTTTAAACTTCTGTTTGGAACCCCCTTGCCACTTCTTATTAAACATCTGTTTACCTGAATTCTGTTGAAACTGTATATTCTATTCTATTATTTTTTTTATAAAAATGGATGAAGAAAAAGAAAATCTTTTGGAAATTTGGAAAAAAAGAGTTGAAAAATCTTGAGATTCTCTATATCAACTTGAACTATCATCACAGTTCTTGATCACCTCTGCAGCAGAGGGGCCAAACACTAATTCTCTCTCTAAGGGAGAATTTCAAATCTCATTTTTTAAATCATCTGGGAGGTTCTGAGAATGCATTCAAGCAAACCTCTTTAAAACAGTACCAGTGCCATAGTCCTGAAAGAAGTACCAACAAAATCACATACACGGTGCAAACAATAAGATGTGACCTGTGCTATAGAAGAAACTAAATTATTTAAAGGAGCTTTTTTTCTTCATAAGAAGAAACTGTAGATAAAATATTCATTATACTTTCACAATACATCAAAACCAGGTTTAACCAATGAGCCTGACAATTTAAAATTCTGAAAAAGTAAGTTTTAGAAGTATACAATTTTTCCCATACCTATCAATAAAATTCCCCATCCTTATTAGAAAGAGTAGTATTGGAATTAACTAAGTGCTTAGCAGCACTGGGGTCAACTAAGGCTGTAGATGAGTTAGGTTTGTTAATAGATTATAAACTTTCAAATGACTGAGGAACTTTATACATCTATATGCCTTTTTAGGGACAGCTGGCTGACTATCAGGAAAACTGCAGACAGAAAGACACATACCCTCTAAAGCACACAGGACAGGAAGAAAGGGTGTAGGTTCTGGAAAATAATTCTATAACAACTTATATTATTTTATGAAGAACACAGAAACCTCAGTGTTCTCCCACTGAAACTCTGGGTCACTTTAGCAACTGATTGAGAGAAAGAAACCCCCACAGGAAGAATCAGAAACTGAGCTTTCCTCCAAGTCTGAATCAGAAATCTGAGGACTAAACCCTGAATCTCTCCCTGCATCTTCCTGTTCAGATTCAGAATCTTGAATCTCTTTAATAAAAGACACATCCATCTTTTTTTTTTACCAGAAACAACTCTACAAAAAGGATCAATAGCCTACATTAAACCCCAGCCAGTCCCAGTAAGCTACTCTTATCCAAAGAAATTTGAGGAGGATTAGATACAAGCTTTCTGTTTCTTTTTATGGGAAAAATGGGGTCAACCATGTTACAAACAGCAGATGTTGCTTCCTCAGAGATGGGCACAACATCCTGATATAACAGGGAAGCCTTCACTGCTCCCTCTTCCAGGACCAACAGGAGTGCCTCTCCCTTGCCCACTGATGGGACTCCAACAGCTGCAGAGGATGTGGCTAATCTGTGGCCCATAGTTGCTGTAGCTGCTACACCAGAGATTCATGATAAAAGATGAGTGTTCAGAGGTACAACAAATAGCCACAGCAGAGTAACCTTCCTGTGGTTGAGGCAAATTGCTAGCCTGATGTGGTGGCAAAGGTTGTTTGCTTAACTTTTTCTTTTTCTGACTGGAAGAAGGACCGACTGTGGGACTAACAATCTGTTCCATGGTCAAGCTGAAAATTATGCCTTTTTTCCCTGGGAAGACAAGCAGCCAATGTTTGTAAAACTACCACTCCACAGAGTTTACTTTTTGACAGAGAAAACACAGTACAAAGCACTTTTAAAACACTATGGCAACCCCACTATGGAAAATGTAACACAATTTCTCCACAGAAAATATGTTATCATTTGGTTTATACTACTTTAAAACTGACAGAAGAAATGAGTCCTCCATTTAAAAGTATGTTACACTCTCAGAACAGTCTGGTAAAACACAAAGATCATTTCTTTAAAATAACTTTCTTGAAGAGGAAGGTAATAAAACATCACTAAATATAAGAAAATAGATTTTTTTCCCCATAGGAAACTTATCTGCCCAGCAAGGGAAAGTATAAGCCAACCATCAATCCTCAAATGGAGGCTTCATGCCCAAGCTTGTCTTTTAATCACGTTATCTCAAGCTGCTTGACAGTTTGGGCCTGTGGAAGGTGCCCTGTAGCTTAGAAAGCTGTCCTGCTGTTATATCCTTGGCAAGCATATAACTCCATATAATTAAGGCTACTGCAGCATTGATCAATATGAAGAACATTGCCTATTGTTTGGTTAAGAAATTTGTGGTGCTGGCGATACCTGAACCAAAAAGTTTATTGGGAAGGGGAGATCAGATTAGCTGTTCAGTAGCACTTAATACTGAAGTGTGTATTTTCCTGGTGTTTTTAGTCAATCTGAAATTTTTGGCTACTGACTGGTGGGCTTTGGGGGTTAATTTTTTTATTTTTATCTATTTATTTATTTATTTTGTGAACATAGTCTAAATTTATAAAGACATACCTGTTTTCTGGAAGAGGACTAGACAACGTATGCCGAGAATACCATAATATCACCTCACTGACTCTAGCACAGAAATCAAAATACATCTAGAGCAATTACAAAGTTTGGGAGTAGAATCATTCATGGGTGCATTCTGTGGCAAACTTAGCTTAAAAGCAAATTGTTCTTCGTGGAGGAAAATGCTGACTATGAAAAGAGATGAGGCAAAGCAAAGGACTGAGAGGCATCAATAAAGCTTGCAGTTACAGAAAGAGAACTCTGTGTTCACATACATGCATTAGTCATGAGCCTGGAAATGTGATTGCAGCAAATGTCCAGCAATGCACCAAGTGATGAGGTATAACCAAGAGGTGTTGCTAGCTATTTTTGTGATTGGTGCTGTTCATTGATCTGGCAGTCTTCAACTTTGAGTCAAGGAGAAAAAAACAAAAAGAAAAGCTATTATCTCATTTTAAACTGGAAAAAAACACTGCTTGCTACATTTTTAGCACTTCAGTTCTGACTGCTAATGCAATACTCTCCAGTAATGCCTTGAAGTCTGATTGGAATCTGCCAATTATGTCCCATAACATTTGTACCTGGGCTTGCTGCCCGCTTTGCACCACCATAGCTACACATCTGGCACAATCATTAGTATGCGTATGTGGCCTACATTAACAGATTGACAAAGGTGATGTATTAAGATTCAGTGACTGACCCAAAACACAGCTGTGGAAAAACAAAGGCAGAACTAATTAAAAATGTAATAGCAGCATTTTTCATAAAAATATTTTGTGAAAGGCAAAGGTCCTTCCTAGTTTTCTGTTTTAACAGATGCTTCCAGTAAAGAAATCAAAAACAAAATGTTCCAGGTGATACTTCGGTGCTTTAACCCCATGCATTGCATCCAGCAGAAGCTACCAGACTTTTATAAGGGCCACAATGTGTCTGCAGAACCCAGAGTTGCAAAAATCAAACATATCCTATTAAGAAATAAACTTCCACATGCTGATAAGGAGTTGAGATTTGTGTACCTCAGATGAGATAAAATTATACCAAAAGATGAACAGTGAATATTTGGAGTTTAAGATAGGTGCACAACATCTGATGGTTCACAACCTATAGAAACAGACAAATGTACGTTGAATAGTATGAAACTGCAAGCACTTGTACATTTTGTCACAGATTGCATTCATAGCCGGCCTTAGCCATAGGCCAACTAGGCAGCTGTCTTGGGTGCTGCTCTAGCAGGGGCCCTTTTCCACTATTTATTTATTTATTTTTTGTAGTAAAGAAATGGTTTCTTTAAAATACATTGAATGAATACAGGAAAAAAAATAAAGAATAAGACAAACTGTGATAAAAGGAAGAAAAAAGTAATCTGGATAGTGTAGGTAGATCAGGATGGGGGCAACGGGTGGTGTGTCTGTGTATGTGGGGGGGGGGGCGGGCTACTGCAGAGCCATTTT
This sequence comes from Protopterus annectens, assembly GCF_019279795.1. Classification (NCBI taxonomy): domain Eukaryota; kingdom Metazoa; phylum Chordata; order Ceratodontiformes; family Protopteridae; genus Protopterus; species Protopterus annectens. Next base: position 1,842,206,009 of record NC_056733.1, on the reverse strand, counting down.
GCCTAGGGCACCAGTTGATCAAAGGCCAGTTCTGCTTGCAATAAGCTTATAGCTGAAGGTTGTATACCAAAAATGATAACAATGTGGCAAAGATGTTACTCTGTCACATGCATAGTGAGTTTGCCTTATCTTGTAAAGAAGTGTCACAAATGGAAGACATTTGTTGGGCTGGAAAGAGATCCTACTACCTGTTATAACAAGATACTCACTACTACTTTTAGCAGTTTCAAAACATTTGTAATATTCTAACCTGCAATCTATATATACACGCATACATATATTATTATTATTATTATTATTATTATTATTATTATTAGCGTTGTTGTCTCACAGCAAGAGGTTCTCCAGTTCGATTCTCGGCTGGAGTGCGGGGAGTGCCTTCTGTGTGGAGTCTGCATGTCCTCCCCGCAGTTGGGAGGGCGTTTGAAAGACATGCGTAAATAGGCGTGCCTTCGTTGAAGGTTGAACTTCGAGCTGGCACCTCGGCATTCGTGAAAATCTACTGCCAATCATTAGCGGACCGGAGTTCTGCTGTGGCGATCCCTAACCAGGAAAAGCCGAAAGACAACAACAACAACATTATTATTATTATTATTCATGATACTGAGGAATGATATCTTTAATTAGAAAATGTGTAGGGGCTCATAAGGATGGGTTCTTTCTTATACAATAGCATTTGTGAGGCAGGCTGTGGAATTGGCCTGTTATATTACATTTTATTTATTCTTTGATAATTGTGTTTGTCCCATTAAACTAGTGACTTTTTTTTGGGGGGGTGAAGGTGGTATTTAGATGACTAGACGACATTTGGTTAGGGAGTCACGTATCTTCACCTAGTTTTTTCAATAGGTGATGTATACCTGTCAACCATTTGGAGCAAGAAATCTGGGCAAAGCCACAAATAAAAGTGGAACAAAGGCCAAAAAAGATGTGCAATTTTGAAATATTGTTCTTACAAACTTAGAAAGTTGATAGCATAACAGGTTTTACATTAGCATGAATTTTCTGAAGGGTATGAAGTCTGAAACTCAAATGTCTGTCATTATTTTCTAACTTCAATCTTTAATGATTTGCCACTAAGAAAACCACAATTTTATGAAAAACAAACACAAAATATGAGGCAAAAATCTGGACATTCTGCAAAAGCCTGTACAGTTGAGAGGTATGGGATGTGGGACCTTTCACATCCACCTGAGTTACCACCAACTCAAGCAGATGGGGCCATGTTTCAATGTTTCATTCAAAGGAGGACACACTCAGGAGTGCCAGCAAGCCAACTATCTGGTATTGGAATAGATACAGCCCTCTGTACCAGAAGTCTGCTTCCTGATGTACCACTGATACTGATAATCAACCTATCACCCATCCAGGATTCGATAACAAAACTTAAAACCAGCACATCATTGCTCCTGCGATTTATGTTGTGATGCAGTGAGCAAGACTGACCACCAGAAAAGGCTGCATGACCACTACTGTGGAACTTAACTGGCAGATGGGGAAACTGGTTTCCTGTGACCTTAATGAATTCTACAGCAGAGCATCTTCATACATGCAAAAATGATTTGGCAGCAGCACTTTAAAAACCATATACGTATTTAGCAAGCAGGAAGTAGTAGCAACCTGCGACAAACTATAATCAGCAAAAGAGGTCAAAAACAGTATTGCTTACTGGCTGACTTTTTTTTTTTTTTTTTTTTTTTTTTTTAGCAAAGCTGCAGATTGTAATACAATACACTGAATGGTGCAGTTTTTGTTATCCATCCAAGCCAGCAATGACTAGATAAAGCGAGTGTTTTCTTTAATGGGAAATTTGTGGATAGACCAAAAAAACACAATATTCATAACCGTGATAAAAACCAAAAGGCAGGTGGAAGCAAATTTTAATGTAACTTGCTCACAGTTACATACATTTGTTAAGGTAAACAGAGTCTTCTTTAGACTTTGAAATCCAATATACTTACAAGCACAACAAAGCAGGATTTTTCAACGAAAGGACACGGACATCATATACTGGTGGCATTATGTGTTTTTGTATTTACTGTGGTTTCTTCCCCTTGTTTACATTTGGTAACAGATTGTAATTTTTCTATTCATATTGTGTTAGATACTTTCTCAGTACTATTGCATACATAACTCTTGAGTTTGTGTCTGCAGTGTCTGGACTTGATCTCCCTGGCTGTGGCTGCAGTTTTAAACAGGTGTGGAAGAGTTGCAAAAAAAGTGAAGGGATTTCTATAAATACCGGAAGTTGGCTTTTGTTATGAAACATAGTAACACTGTCAACTCTTGATTCTACAGTGCACTCTTCACCTGGAAGCTGTCAATCTTAAGCATTCTAGCTGCAGAATCAGTTCTTGTATTGGGTGATTCATTTCCTGAATTTACAGTAATCACATTACTGGCCACATTACTTTTTATCTTACTTGCTGTAAGGCAGAGATGAAGCTGTAACATGAAAAGTCAGATATACACAACTGCAAAATGACTGCAGTTTTACATATTTTATTGATAGAAAAAAAGCAATCTTCAGTCACAGTAGGAACTTGCCATATTGTTGAACTGTATGTGCAGGCCTGAAAAATCTGAGACATTTTTTGAGCTGGAGTAGCAAACAATTATAGACGCTAGTTATGCATCTGAACCTTGAATAGTTTACTCTTTTCTGACAATCTGATTGCATGTGTGCATTTTGCAAATTATAGACTGCTACCTCCTATGTATTGCAACCCTTCTTAAAAGTATTAATTTTTGCCAGATTGTAGTAGCATACATTTGTTGTATCAGAAAGATGCTAACACAAACATTAGATGGCATATAATACAATGCAATGTTATATTCTTTAATACTGCATGCAAGCTATAGTTCTGACCAATATATTTCAAACTGACCTAGACTGAAGGTATACATATTTAAAGAAATACATTTTCTTAAAAAATTAAAAAATATATTATGGCACTCATATACTACACATTTTTCTCTCAGTTATTGTTGTAATTAAATGACTTTTTTCTCCTCTGTTGGTAACAAAAATAAGAAACCTGATTACCATCTCTACTAATTAAGAATGCCTTTCTCAGTGTAATTATTCTGTTGTAATATTTATGAACAGCAGTGCTGAACACAAATTTCTTCTAACAGGTGATTACATAATAATGACAGTTTATTTCCACCTGCAAAGGAAGATGGGCTACTTTATGATTCAGACATACATTCCCTGCGTTATGATGGTTATTCTGTCTCAGGTGTCCTTCTGGATCAATAAGGAATCTGTTCCAGCTAGGACTGTCTTTGGTATGCCTTGTTTTGAAATGCATGGACTATTGCATACATTTCATTTGCACGCTATCGTCATATTTCATCATGTTCATTTCAGGTGAATATTCCATGCAAGTAGTTTATTTCTACCTGCAAAGGAAAATAGGATATTATCTCATCCAAACGTACATCCCGTGTACTATGACTGTTCTCCTCTCCATTGTTGTGTTTTGGATCAACAAGGAGTCAGTGCCTGCAAGAACTGTAGCTGGTAAGAGCATTTTGTCATATTCATTGTCTGTAGTTAAGTCGTTAATGAAAATAGAATTCATGAAGCTGTATTTATAATATTAGCATTTCCAGTCTTCTTTACTTTCTCCTTTCATGATTGTCACTCGTGCTTTATCTGTCTTTTCACTTAACAGTATTCCATTTAAACCATTCGATCAGGTGTCATTGATTGACCTAAAGACTGAAGTACTTGTGTTCTTGTGATGTAAATGTTAGATGCATAGGCATATGTAGTAAGTGGTGAACATTAATACAGATATGAAGGCATTTTATGTACAACTAGTATTAGTGAAGTATATGGTGTGTTCCAGAAATGCAAAGCAAAATGTGCACAAAAATATATTCTTTCATGATATAAAACATTGCAAAAAGCATAATATATTGAGGAAGATGAATATGGGGACATAGAAGTTTTAATACACACCTTGTTTTTGGTAAAGCTTGATAGCAAATCATTACCTCCTTGAATCATGAACTTGTGATGATGGGGACGTGCTTGCCAATGTGTTGCTAAGAACTAAGGAGTTTGTTACTCTGTACTCCTGCATGGATCAGTCTTGTCAAAATGTTCTGACTAAGATATTCAAACAAACAACAGCTCAACCGGTGATGGTTCACCCTTGGAAAGCTGGTCTGAGAGGACAGTGCTACTCAAAATCACACCCTTTAGAATATTGTAATAACATGTTATGGCACAAGACAGTTATAAAAACTGCAAGCATTGTTTACTGAAAAATGCTTTACTTCAAAAGACATCCGTAATATCAACATCATGTTGGACTACTAACTGCCTCTCTTTTAAAATAAACTATAGTGCAGTATACATTCAACCTCACTTCTACTTCATATACACATGCTCCAGATTACAGCAAAGATTCAGTCTGCAAGCCTGCAATGAAAAAAATGGTGTGCACCCTTGAATGGACAAACAAGGCTGCTTATCACAAAAGGCTATTGTAATTGTTAATTTGAAACAAACATATATTTTCTTTTATTAAGTCTAATATATATATATAAATATATATATATATATATATATATATATATACACACACACACACACACACACACACACACACACACACACACACACACACACACACACACACACATGGGCAGCTCAGTTTATTCTAAATTAAGCAAAGGAATAAAAATAAAGAGTAAGAATTTATTAGCACACATTCTTTTTAATTGTGTGTTGCAATAAGTTTACTATATTTATCCTTTGTTGACCAAATTAGTCCCACTAAGCTAGTAGCCTCTTTTCTGGGGTCCCCTAGGTGGTATTATTTGGACAGGGCATTTGGGAACTTCAATTATTCTTTTTGATGTGGGCTGTGGGATCTTTTACATCAACCTAAGCTACCTCAAACTCAAGCCTCTGTTTAATGTCTCATCCAAATTACAGCACACTCAGGAGAATAGCATCCCCCAGCCTTCTGCACCAAATAGCATGTATAGTATCTGTTTCAACACTGATACTACAGTATTAATGCTAGGTATGAGTATGAAAAGTAGGGTCATGGTCTGTTTAGGCAAGCTTGTATCTCTGAAATTCTTCTTTTCAAAAAATCTGAACAGTATAAAAAAATGATATGGGCAAAATAGTTCAAATGGACTATTTTTACATATTACTTAAATTCACTTGTTTGCATCTTTCGGCTTTTCCCAGTTAGGGGTCGCCACAGCAGAACTCCGGTCCGCTAATGATTGGTAGTTGATTTTTATGTGCCGAGTTACCAGCCCTGATGCACAACCTTCAATGAAGGTACACCCATTCAGTCATGTCTCCATGCAGAAGACGCTCTAGCTGAGAATCGAACCGGACAGCATCTTACTGTAAGGCGACAATGCTACCACAGCACCACGATCGCAGTATATTACTTAAATTCACTTAAAAAAGTTAATAGAATAACAAGTGTTGGTGCTACACACATTGTCAAAACAATAAGAAATAGAAACTCTAATTTCTGCAGTAGTTGACTGTTTGTAATCCGCAGTAAATCCCCAGAAAAGCAAAATACTTTATAAAGGAGGGGGCAACAATAAAAATTAAAAAAAAAATTAAAAAGCAAAATCAGAGACATTCTTCACACAAACAAGCAAAAAATGAGATTTGAGGGGTAATAGGCATACTTATCTATCATAATTGAAGCCAGATGTTTACCATTTATTTAATAATCCTCTTGGACAGTGAGCTATGTGTTTTTGCCTTGATAATTTGTCTAGGATTATTGTAATACTACCACGGGGAATTTGTAGAGAGAAGTAGAAAAAGACATCAGATGGTTGCGTGCAGGATGACTCCCAAAATAAGTACTCTGATACAAACTAAAATTAAGTGTCTCTGTGACAGACTTACATTGCATATAGCAGCATCAGACAGCATCAGCCTGCTTACTTTCAGAATAGCTGCCAGCGTGCAGTATTGTATGCTCGATTCTGGATTCTCTGTCTTGCTGCTTGTTACACTTCTTCTGCAGGACATCATTTCTTCTAATTACATTGCTGGTGTCTAAAAATTACAGTTTCCTTGATTTGAAAGATTGATTACAGTTGAAGAGATCGCTGGTACAACTCACACTCCACTATACAAAAATTTTGTCAAAAAAAACTACCTTGTGTAACAAGCAAGATTGCCCCATGCTGTAGTTTCTTTTCTTTTTCTTTTTTTGTATTTCCTTATACTTGTATGGGCTAGCTATCAACCGTCGTATTGACCTCCTCTCTTGTCATAACTGCTACCCCCAAGCAGCACTACTATAAAGGTTTTGTCATGAAGTACATGGCCATCTCTCCTTCCTTCTTTTATGAGTATTACCTCAGCTTACATTGCCTCAGGCACAGCTAACTGAGCTATGGTATACCTTTGGCATTCATTATAAGCTCAGACACTGGCAAAAAGACACAGAGGCATAGCAAACAAAAGGTCTTTTAAATCAGAGAAATGAAAAGTTTGTTGCAAGAATGAGATGAATGCGGATGAATACAAACTTTGGAATTAATGCTCAGAAATAAGTAACTTATCCGCCACAGTGGTTTACCAGGTTTTAAGAACCAGGATCATTCTTGTTAAGAGATTCAGATATGCAAATCTGCAGAGGGGATAGAAAACATTTATTTAAGTAGTGGAGTGGATAAAAACAAGCACAATGTCTAAAGTATTCTCCTTCACAAACATTTCCTCAAAATGCTGTTCTAGATAAATTGCTACCTTTTTTTCAGTGTGAAAATATTAAATGTTGCCGAGACTCATCACTATGAAACTGAAAATAAGAAAGTTATTCAGAATGATTATTTTACAAGCATGGTACCACACCAATAAGACAATGCTGTATTATAAAATGTAACTGTTTCAAGTCAGTGTTCAAAGTTTGGAAGGCTGATCAAGAAACCCATACAATATGGATACAGATATGCTAAATTATTATATATTGATTGTGAATGCAACATTATTTCCCTTTAACTTAGTATTGACACTTGAAATTTCATTCATTGATTGCATTGCTGAATATCAGCTGACACATAGTCTAAATATAAATCTAGGTGCAATCAAGATATTTATTTATTTTATGTAACTTTTTAAAGGGGGATATAGCATATGCAATCACATAATAATGCAGTAATAATACACTAGCTGTGACATTAAGCGGATTTATCTTTAGATGGAGCTTCATGCCATGTGACCTCTCAAAGTAACTTCAGTTTAGTAAAGCTGTTTCTAAATACAGGTCATCTAATATCTCTTCTTTGAGTCATCTTGGCCATGTGATTACATAATTTGTAATTTTATCTTGGGGGTCACTTAGCTAATTCACCTGGATGATGGGACCATCATAGAGATAAGGAATTTTGATCAATACAGAATATAGTAATGTGTCACCACCTTGGCCTTAGTTGGCCAGTTAGGCTTCTTAAAATGTGGCTAATGCCAACAAGTGAGAGAGGAGTTTATTTAGCTGTGTATCGCTGGGTCTTAGCTGATCCAGGTTAAAGATCACTTACATCACTGATATTTTTCTGGTCCCTTAAAAACCCATGTGTATCAATGTTTTTTTCCGGCATGGCTAGTTATTAATGTGGAGGCATTTTAACCACTCCTGTTTGCAGCTTATTGTGTTTCCATAATGTTAGCTGAGAAAATAAAAACGATTTGGGCTTCATTGTCATTTATGGGGTTATCTATCTACAAAATGAATGCTCCTACAATTCACAATCCACTCTACTAATTTACCGGAGAATATTTTTTGTTACATGACAATGACTAAAATATCTAAATGTAACCCACAAGGTGTATTAGCAAGAGGGGATATGCAGCTCAAATGTGAAGAAGTACATTGCTGTCTCAATTTGCTACAGAATAAGTAATGGGTTAGGTAACAGTATCAGAAATAAATACTCTAATTAATTACAGCCTATGTGAGTGGGGTGGCATAGGGGGGAGGGGTGTGTTAAGACAGTAAGACAGAGATGAAATGGGATCATGTGACAACTCCAGTATATTACATAACTCTGTTATCAAACATCAGCCCATTTAATATTGTTCAAAAGTCCTATCAGGCTTATGTTGTTAGCTTAGATACTTGTTTAATGTTTACAAAATGTAATGTAGTGCAGCACATTTCATATCTGCAGTTAATAACCCACCACAGATAAAAATCTGGAAAATTCTTTGTATTAGGCAGTACAACAGATAGGTTCATAGGTTCATAGGTTCATACTAGGCTATCTGCCCTAGGGCATTTGTAAGCCTTGCCAGAGTGTGTTTGGCTTTCGCCACCCATTTTAAATTAATTTTGCTATGCCTTTTTTTGAGGTTAGTATACTGTGCCTCTGTCTAACAGTGACACAGAAGTGATACCCAGGGTAAACCTACGATCTCCCATCCACTCATCAAGATTCCTCTTGAAGAGAGTCAATGAGGGACTCTGCCTAACCTGGACTGGGATTTTATTCCAGAGTGAAGGGAGCCTCTGGGTTATGAATCTGTCCCTCCAGCATGTCCTATTTATTTCAGTGCTGAGGTTCAAGTTTCTCGAGCGCGTAGCTCGATGGGATTTGGATTTTCTGAGGTGCAGCATGTCCATTAATTCCGGGTTAGACATAGCTTTATACGTCAGGCACAGATCGCCTCTGAGCAGGCGGTATGCCACTGAGTAGAGCTGGAGTTTCTTTAACCGGGCAGCATATGGCATCTGTTTGAGCCCTTTGATCCTCTTGGTGAGGTACTTTTGGGGTCTTTCCAGTTGCTGCAGGTGTCTGGTAAGGTACATCCCAAAAGGGGCATTGTACTCAATTATGGGCCTGATGAGGGATGAGTAAAGAGGTACAATGACTTCCCCTGATCTAGATGTGAATCCCTTCATGATTAGGTGGGCTATATAAAATGTTTTTCTAACCACTTTGGCCACGTGGTTGTCAAATGAGAGATTGCTATCAACTTGGGTCCCCAGGTCCCTAATGACTTCTTCTGTACTTAATGGATTACCACCTATGTGGTAATTTGTGGGCACTTTGTTATTGCCAAAGGGGATGACTATACACTTTTTGGCATTTAGCTTGAGGCCATGGCTCTGGCACCAGTTGTCTGTTTCTATGAGGCCCTTTTGGAGGATGCTTGTGTCGGCTGGAGAGTTGATTATGGCGCCCAGTTTGCAGTCATCTGCGAACTTGGTCAGCCACAGTCCTTCCGTGTTGGCCTGTACCGCCGAGAAATATATACCGAACAAGAGAGGTCCCAGGACTGAGCCTTGTGGGATGCCACTTGTAACTGGTTTGGAGTCTGACATGGCTCCAGCAATTCTAACCATGTGGGTTCTGTCCTTGAGCCAGTTTGCAACCCATCTAGTGACATAGGGGTTTATATTTAAGCTGGTGAGCTTATCTATAATGCTCGAGTGGGATATTGTATCGAAGGCTTTTGCGAGGTCCAGGTAGGCTGTATGGACCACCTTCCCCTCGTCAATGGCCTTGGTGACTGTTTCAAAGAAATCGACCAGGTTTAAGAGGCAGGATCTGCCCTTAACAAAGCCAAACTGGGTAGGATCCAGTGTCTGTAGGTCCCCAATATTGTTATTTATGAGGGCCATGATGATCCTTTCCATAGCTTTGCAGACCAAGCTAGTCAGGCTTATGGGGTGATAGTTTCCAGGATCCGTTGAGGCACCACCTTTGTGGAGAGGGACCACTGTTGCTGTACGCCACTCTTTGGGTACATATCCTGTAGTAAGGCTAAGATTGAACAGTAGTTTTATGTTTGGGTTTAGCTCTTCTTGGAGTTCATGTAGGACGCAGCCCGGGACACCATCTGGTCCCATTGATGCTGTGTTTTTTGCTTTGGAGAGGGCGGCTCTTACCTGAGCATCTGAGATGTCAGGGGGGCAGCACTCTGTTGGGATAGATATTTGTCCTTTTGGTGGGGAGATGAGGGAGAAGTTTGCACTGAACCTGTCAGCTAGAATGATGGCAATGTCTGTGGGCTCGGTGTATTTTTGTCATTTTGGACTAATTCTGAGCATATCTGGGAATTCCCATCCAGGTTCCTAACATAACTAAAGAAAGCCTTGTGATTATCCTTAGTGTCCTGTGTAATTTCTCTCGAAGCTGGCCTTAGACGATTTTATGAGTGCCCGTAGTTTTGCTAATACTGATCAGAGATGCCTTCCCTTTTGGGATTTTGCTCTATCATGTAGTAGCTTCCTCCTTCTATTGTATAGTTTGTTTATGGCTGGGGTCCACCAGACAGGACGTCTGCCTTTGGAGGATTGGGTCTTGGTTTTATTTGGGATTGCATGATCCATGCATTCCTGAAGGTGTTCATAGAATGCATTTATAAAGGATTCTGCGGTCTGGGCCATATTTTCCACAGGCCCGGGGGCTTTGAAGGATTTCGCCTTGGTTTTGAGGCATGTGAAATTTGCCTTAGAGAAGTTTTTCACTGTGGTTTTCTGGGCAGGGGGTGGGGTCGGGATGTGAATATCCAGTGAGATTAGTTTATGGTCTGATCTTACCAGTGAGGTATACACTTCTGGTCTGGAGCATAGTGTCCCCATGTTGGTGATGATCAGGTCCAGTATGTTTTCCCCTCTTGTGGGAGTGGTAACAAGTTGTTCCATAGCATTTGAGTTTATAAATTCTAGGAACCTTTGGGCTAGGGTGTTGGAGCTAGAGTAATGCTCCCAGTCTATGTTTGGGTAGTTGAAGTCACCCAATATAATGGTGTTTGGAGAGACCTTCATATTTTCCAGTATTCTCAGGAAGGCCAAGTGGGGTTCCTGTGTTTGGGAGGGTGGTCTGTAGCAGGCTATAAACTGGAAGGCAGTTTTACCCACAGTTAGTTGCACATGGATAGTCTCTGATGCTTCGTGCTGTGCCACCAACCTGGAGGTGTGGGTATCTTTGACGAATATTGATACTCCCCTCCTTTTGTGGTTCGGTCCAAGTTTTGGGGCCGAAAAGCATGGTATGAGGTATAACCTGGTAGTGCTGGGGTGCTCTCGGGAGCCTTGAACCAGGTTTCTGTTACTGCACAGATATCGATGTTCTCCATGCTAAGGAGAGTTTCGAGTGCGTGCATCTTGAGGTTTAGACTTCTGGCATTGAGTAGCATTACTCTTAGTTTCTTATCCCTTGTGATACCTATGGAGGTGGGTTTGTCTTTTGAGCCTTGCCTAAAAAAGGCACTATGGGGGTAGCAAGAGCCTTTGCCAATATCCGAAAGCCCAGGGGTGACAGGTGCAAGCCATCCCTAGCGAAGCATCGTGGCTTGTCGAGCATGTCATCTCAGGCTGACAGGCATTGGATCCCCTTTGAATGACACCAACACTTAAGCCAATTGTTGAAATTGATCATCTTGTCTTCATATTGTGGTGTCATTCTTGGTGAGGGTAAGATGCTACTCAAGGTCAGGGTCATACCGGCCTGGGCGACATGCTCAGAGAGCGCCTCTATGTCTCTTTTCATGTAGTCCAGGGAGGTACGTCTCAGGTCATTCACACCAGCATGGACAATGACTGAGTCATATTTGTACTTGCCTTGGAGTGACCTGAGTGCTTGTGTTATGTGGCAGATCCTAGCACCCAACAGGCAGCTCACCGTGACCTTCTCCTTGTTCAGCCTGGTGAGCGGGACGTCAGTGTGCCTGACGATAGAGTCACCTATTACAAGTGTATCAGGTGTGTTGTTTAGCCTTAAGGGCTGTGACTGTTCGGCACACTGGCTTTGTGAGCTATGTGTTGCACGTGTTTTGTTTTGGGGTAGTGGTTGCTTGGGTGTCTGCTTTGGAGGTGTCTGCTGCTTAGGCAGATTTTTATTTAGAGCCTCCGAGTATGTTTTTGTGTGTTTATGTGTTTGGCTTGTTGTCGTGGTAGGTCTGTGTGAGACTGGAATTGTAGTGAGTGTCATTTCCTTCTCCTCCTGACTGGTTACGCCAGTACTGAGTTGAGAGAGCTTAGCCTCCAGTTTGGCTATATGGTTGCATCTCTCACATGTGTTGGAATTTGTTGGGAGGAGGAGAGGGTTGTCTGTGTACATGAGGCAGTTGTAACATTGCCTCAAGATTCCCAGATTCACCAGCTGGACCGGAGAGGAGATTGACAACTGACCTTTGGACATGCTAGAATAGTATTGGGAATTCCTTTATAATTGAAAAAAAGGGCCAGTGGGGAACAAGGTACTCAAGGGGAGTTTGTGAGGGTGTAGTGCTTTTAATTTTTAGTGCTGACTTATATAATTGCTTTAGTGAGCAAGTGCCAGGTAACTTAAGTGCAATGTGTTACAGGTAACTTAAATGCAAAATGACAAACAGTAACTTTCTTTCAAGTGAAACAAGGAAATAAGTACAGTAAGCAATGCAGATATCACTAGGGATCCACAGAAGTGCTAAAAGGCGCGTTTTAGGTGGAATTAGCGTTTCAGGAAATAAACAAACAACAAGCATACAAATAAAGCTAGATTCAGCAGGCCTGGATCTAGTCTATGCTACAGCAAACAAGGTGTACCAATTTCAGTAAGAAACAGTTAGAATATGCAGGCACTATAAGCCTTTAACCAGAAATTCCCTGCTCAGAAGGGCAGAGTCCAGCCTCTCCTCCCACAAGAGTTCAGACCGCAATCCTTCTTAACGTAAAATAACTGGCCTGAAGCCCAAGTGCTTAAACCAGAACTAATACACTTTTAGAATAACAGACACTGAGCTCTCAATCAGCAGTTCCTAACTTAGAAGGATGTAAGCTACCTGTCCTGCCACCACAGTGCAGGCCACAAACCTTCCTAATGTAAAACAACTGGTCTGAAGCCCAAGTGCTTAATCCAAAAGACTTAGAAATGATAACTACACTTTAATCAAGTTACTACCAGCAGTAATAAATACAACTGAATACTTTAAAGAATGCCTGGATTAGTGCTCAAGTTATACAAACAAAGCTAGATTCAGCAGGCCTGGATCTAGTCTATGCTACAGCAAATGAGGTGTACCAATTTCAGTAAGAAGCAGTTCAAATATGCAGGCACTATAAGCTTTAACCAGAAATTCCCAGCTCAGAAGGACAGAGTCCAGCCTCTCCTCCCACAAGAGTGCAGAACACGAACCCTCTTAATGTAAAATAACTGGCCTCAAGCCCAAGTGCTTAAACCAGAATTAATACACTTTTAGAATAACAGACACTGAGCCCTCAATCAGCAGTTCCCAACTTAGAAGGATGTAAGCTACCTGTTCTGCCACTACAGTGCAGACCACAAACCTTCCTAATGTAAAACTGGTCTGAAGCCCATGTGCTTAAACTAAAAGGCTTACAATGAGTTACACCAAGCAGTAATAAATACAATTGAGTACTTTTAAGAAAGGGAGAAAGGAGTAGCAGAAACTAAGCTGATTGGCCTTCTCAAATGCTCTCCCTGTACTGGGTAGCTGGGTAGAATGAGGTAATGACACTAGACTGGGAGAAGGGTCCCAGATCAAATTTACACTAGGGGCGGGCAATTGCAAAGCCACCAACTATAAAAATACTATACCAACAGGGAGGGAGGGTGGGAAACAAACTGCAGAAATGTTACTCACAGCTGAAAAGCAGCAGTGAGCCTTTAAATGAAAGTTTTAAACAGCTAAAGGAGCCACTAGAAAAAAGAGTTTAACTGCAACAAGTTATCATAAACAAACAACTCAACAGATGCTTAATAAGAGTGGACAATTTCCAGTTAATACCTCACACACAGTGAAACTAGCTAGAAAAAATACACAGTACACAAAGTGCTATAAACAACAAAGAAATAAAGAACAAAATAAACAAAAAACAGGATACTTAATGTTTTATATTGTAGTTCTGAGTTTGCTGAGTGTCCTTCCTTCGATAAGCTCACTGTAAAATGGCTGAACACTCACAACTGAGCTTCTTAGGTAACAGAAAGTTGAAACCTGAGACAGCTTTTAAGAAAGATCAAGACACACGAACACAGTTGAGTAAAAGCAGAACATCTTTATCAAACACAAAGCTTTCGGGACAACTCCCTTTCTCAATGATTAACACAAGGTGCAATTAAACTCAGTTTTAAATACACCCACCACATATCACATGACCTGCAGCCAAAGTCATGTGACCAGTTACATCAATATTTAATACATTTTTACTAACATTTTTGCTAAATAAAATGACAATTACCAACTTCTACCATACATACATTTATATTAATTAAAATGTGCAATATCTTGACACTCAATATCCACTCATACAACATCCAGACTTTACTTTTAATATCTAAAAATAAATAAAATATAAAAAGAGCAAATATGTATGCATGCATGTATTTTACCATTGAAAAATTCTGCATAAACATTGAGTTAATAAATATTAGATATTAAAACTCATTTCAAAAACCAAATTCTCAAGAAATACTCATTTAAGACTATTATGCTGCAGCCTTACCAAAATTGGTTTTAGTGATACAGCTGCATTTAAACCAGGTTCAGTGTCTGCTGACAACCGTATTATCCATTCATATTCCCTCACTTCTAGTTGATTACACATATCACCCCCTCTTAGTGTTTTAGTCAACATGTCTATAACTCTAAACTTGAGTGTATGTGTATTGCCACGTTCTTTTATATGCTTGTATAAAGCATTTGTTTCACATTGTCTTCTTATATTGGACTTGTGTTCAACTATACGATCCCTCAGTCTTCTAGTCGTCATGCCAACATAAAAAGACGAACAGGCTACACATGTTGCTATATAAACAACAAAACTAGAAGCACATGTTGCTAACCCATTAAAATTATAACATTTACCCGTGACAGGGTGTTTAAATGTACCATTATGTATTGAGTTATCATTTTGAGCTGGCACTATATCAGTGCAACAGCTGCAATTATAGCAACATATAGTGCCTCTAGTCCTCCCTTCAAGTTGTTTGGTAGGGGCACATGAAAAATCCTTGTAGCATAAAAGGGACTTCAATGATTTTTTATTCCTGTAAGCAAATGAGGGTATACTCCCCACCACTGCTTTCACATCATCTTGTGCTAATAGTATTTTCCAGTATTTATTTATAACACATCTAACTATGTGTGTCTTCATGTTATATGATGTAATGAATCTTAATTTAACTTCATTCCTCTTACTCTCTAAGTCATTGACAATGCTATTACAGTCAGATGATAGTATAGGTTTGTAAGTTGTCAATCTATGAGCCTTGACCATTTCTTTCATACTATCTACCAGCTTATGTGAATATCCACTAGCTATGAACTCTCCACATGTTTCATCCATTTGTTTCAAAAAGGCCTCTTCCGTATTATTAAGTCTACTGACCCTTATAAGTTGGGCCTTCACTATGCCTTTGAATACATGAGGAGCATGCATACTTGATGCTTCCAGATAGCGCCCAGATGAAACTTCCTTTTTGTATACTGTAGTGACAAATTTATTATCATGTACTTTCAGATTTATATCCAAAAAGTTAATATTATTTTCTGAACATTCCATCTTAAATTTCAAAAAGGAAGTTGTATTATTTATATAGCTATTAAAGTCTAATAAGTCTACATAGGTACCTTTCCATATAAGGAAGCAATCATCTACAAACCTTTGATAAAATTGGATACCATTATTTATAAATCCACTATCATTATACAGATGTGTCCTTTCCCATTGATATAGGACTATGTTGGCATATGTGTTGGCTACGGGAGTACCCATAGCCACACCTGTTAATTGTACATAATGTTGCTCATTAAATATAAATACATTATTTTGCAATACTACATCTAACAGCATACAGATATTATCAGAATGTCTAGAAGTAAAGCCTGAATGCTGCGTAAGAAAGTCACATACTGATTCTATTCCATATTCAATAGGAATTACCGTAAATAATGAGGTTATGTCTAACACAGCCATATACAGATCTCCATTTTCCCAAAGTGCATCCTTCCTATCAGTTTGCCATTTATCTAATTTTGTTAGAAAATCTACCGTATCCTTAATAACTGTAGTACAAATAGATAACAAAGGTTGTAATTGTTTTTGCAGATACAAAGAAATAGGCTCCGTGACCCATCCATTTCCTGAAACAATAGGTCTCATGGGTGGATTTTCCTTATTCTTATGCACCTTAGGAATCCCATATAGTTATGGTATTATAGGGCTAGTCACAGTAAAAAAATGGAATAGATCCAATGTAATATCACCTGATAACTGGATATCATATATACACATATTGACGTATGAAACGTACTTCTTTACTTCTAAACTAGATATTGACCTAAATGCTACTTCATCTCTAAGCAAACATAGAACTGATTCAACATACTTGGTTCTATCCATAATCACCACAGAGCCCCCTTTATCTGCTTGCTTTATGATTATACTAGGTTCTTGTTTTAACTCCTTAAGGGCTAAATGTTCTATATAAGTTAGATTAAAAGCACTATTTTTCCTTATTTTGACATCATATACATTTCTAAGCTCCAGCTCACATAAATCATGAAAGGCTGTTAAAATTGGTATACTGTTTGGAATAAATGTACTGCGTCTTTTACAGCCCCTTTCGTTCGTTATTTCATTACCAAAAATAAGTTTTAAGGATAAATTCCTCACAAACAGTTTTAGATCAGTTAACACATTTACAATATCCTCAGAACTCGTTGGAATAAATCCCATACCTTTACATAGCACTGAATAATGTCCAGTTCCAATATTGTAAGATGATAGATTCAGGATAGCTGCCTTCACTTTCTGGCTATCTTCATTTGTTTTGGGGAAGTAGAAAGTTTACGTTTACTGTCCATTGCCCCTACTCCTTTCACTGTTAACCTGCCCCTCGAGACAGATCTAGAAGCTGTCCGTTGCTCAATCACCCTTTCCGGTTGTTGTAATTGGAATGGTTTATTGAAAAAATTATATACAGGCTGAGGTGTTTTTTTAACAGTTACCGGCAAATCTTCCGTTGCATTTGTGATTAACGAGGATCCCGGAGGTAAACGTACGCCATCTTTATCACCACTAGCCCCATCTGGCGCTTCTGCAAGTGTCGTCGTCTTTACGCTGCCTGCGTGATACTGTGACGATACTAGGGGCGTGTTGCTATGCTCTGTTAATATGTTTACAGTTTCAAAGCTATCCAGCGTATCCAAACGCAATGCAGCCCTGTTTGGATGTTCCGAAATATTTTTACTGTAAAATTTAGAGTTTAATCTCTTAATGTCTCCAGCCTTATCTACCCTAGGCCAAGAGAAAATATTACCTGTCTGGAAGTTGCCAATGTCTCTGAGAAGCTTACGCTTCTTGGTTGTTTCCAATCTGCTGTCTAGCGCTGACAGTCTATCCATCATGGCTTGATGGATGGATAAGCCTTCCTTCCAGCAGGACATATTGAATAATTCATCCTCCATTTCTATGATTTCTTTTTTTAGGTCATTTTCTATGCCAAGAAAAAAATCATTCATTAATGCCATGTAATCATGGCTTAGTCTAAGATTCAGACACTGCCACTTTTTCAGCAGGTCTGGGTAGGTATTACCATAGGAGGGCATCTTCAGAATTCTTAAGCCACGAGGAACTATTCCTTTCTCCAAATATGCTGCAAAGCTGTAACGTTGCTACTGCATATACGTTAACAGCTTTTAAGAAAGAAATCTCAAAAGAACCAATGAGGTGCTTAGTCTAAGCTGTAGATGTAGATATTCTAAAAATGTAGAAAAAGCAAGCAAAGCAGACATGATCAAATGAAAACAACCAAAACAACATAGACCAGCTAGAAAAAAACCCACCAAGGAACGGAGAACTGTACTCAACATTTTTAATAAACTAAAAAACAATAAAGAATAAATATTTGTAAAGCACTTTTTGTCCAGCTCTGTAGCCAGACTTCATCAGACAAACAACAAATAAAATCAGATCTTAATATAGTAACAGGCACACCCCCCCCCCATCTAATTGTTCAACCAATGAACCTCACAAAACCATATGCATTTTCAGGGTGTGCCTGTTACTGTATTAAGATATCATTTTATTTCTTGTTTGTCTGATGAAGTCCGGCTACAGAGCTAGATGAAAAGCACTTTAGGAGTATTTAAAGCAGACATAATCTCAGTCACAGCAGTTACAGCTAATATGGAAATGTACACAGCAGTAGGTAGTTATGTAACAACTACAGAAGAGAACAACCTACCAACATAGGTAAGTCAGCTATCTTAAATACTAAGGCTGTGCTTTCACAGCGACAGGCAGTTATAGCTCATTCATAGTGTAAAGGAGCACTCATGTGATAGGCAATTGATATAATAATTGCAGGAGAGGGGCAAGCTACCAACATAAATAGTAAACTTTGAAATAAAAGGCTAAGACTTTTCAGGGGTATAAATCAGACACTGGGATTAAGTTAGAACATAAGACATATCAGCAGTTCAACAGTTTAATCAAATTCAAATCATGGAAGTAGCAGTATTTTCTCACAATGCCAGTGTAAGTGCCTTAACCATCATCCTCATTACAGTGATACAGTATTTCATTTTCTCTTCTTTCATGTTTTGCCCCTTCTCAGGACCAGCCCCCTGGCTCCTCCGCCTGCTCTTAGTTGGTCCTTTCTGACTATGGGGCCAGAGCCCGGAATTCCTGGACTATTTGAGAGCCCTATAGCTCAGTCTTTCATACCCAGGTAGGCAAATTAGTCACTTCATTACCCAACAGCAATAGTGATGGCTTTCTGGTCCTGCAGAGTGACCTAACCTGACTATCCTGCCTTGCAGCATCTCTCTGTCTACTGCTATGGTGGCTTGCTGCAAGAAGAATGCCTCCAAACTATCTGTTATCTGTGTGCTTATTCACATGGGCATTGCATGTTCATGGGGCAATGTTCCATTGGTACTACACCTAGGGCTCCTAATTGCTGTTACCGAACTGGGAATCTAGACCTGCCACCCTGACCTGCCCACTCTGTTAGGCTCATGAGACACTAGTTATTAAACTCTGGCTGCTTGGGTGTAGTGAGGGCTGTATGCCTCTATGCCACTGCAGTTGACTAGAATTTCATTTACACTGAGCTCTACTACAAAAGAGTTATGGTGGGCTCCAAGGAACAGACATTTGATAAGGATATCTGAGATGTCTGTACATGTCCTGGTACATTTCTAAGCTAGGAGTGTTACTAATATAAGAGGGAATGAAAGAGAATTTAAATATTTAAGACCTGAAAGAGAATTTAAATATTTAATTTAAATCTTGGTTGGAAGGTTGGCATAATGGTTAAAGTGTTTGCAGACACAAGGTGTAGGGTTAGATTCTCACATGAGGTAATTGGCTAGGCTTAAAAACATGGCCCACAAAGGCAGTTAGCCTAGTACTAATCTATGAACCTATAAGACATATCTCTGTGATATATATTAACAATAAAATCTGCCTCATAGTATTAGAGACATTAAAATGAATGTTTATATGCATCTATTCAGGAAATAAGCAGAACTACTGACAAAGAGAAGTATAATAACAAATTAGGATAACATAAATAGTATTTGAGATAAAGATACCCCAAGAACATGTTATATTAAGTTTGCCTTATAAAACATTTTTGATATGAATAGACATATACTATATTTATTAAAATTTTACAGACAATGTGGGAGAAAGTTGACTGCAAGAATTGTGCAAGAGGCTTATATAACTGATTGAACAACTCAATGAGAACTGGTTACATTGGACTATAACTAGGAAATGGAATTAGGCAGGGCTTGCTATCAAATTTGTTCCTGTGTATAATTTCTATAAACTAGTAGAAGAGGTTCTCAAACAACATAGAGAAAGATGGGGAGGCTGTATGGAAGTTGTTTTGTTCCTTTCAGGTTAACATTTGTGGATTACATGCTTCTAGTAGGGGAAACATCTAAAGGGTAAGAAAAAGCATAGATGGGGAAAATGGATTTGGTAAACTAGAAGTGTACTTAAATCAGCAGAAGATTACAGTTTTGAGGAAGAAGAGAAAATGAAAGGATTTAAGATGGCGTTGTTTGGAGGTGAAATGGTAGGGATGCAGTTTTGGAATAAAGATGTTGATATAAAAGTATGGGAAAGACTCTTAGGAAAAGTAATGATATACTGTATGAATGTTTTAATATGTTAGCAATATTTTCAAATTAAATAATTTTTCTGTAAATGTAGGTCCTTAAGAGGAGGTTCTTCTAGGAATTTAAAGATGAAATTATCAGCAGTTTTCTTTTCAGTATTCAGCCAGTCTCATTTGAATCCCATTTCATAATGTATTTAATGGGAATGTCTCAATACAAAGGGTATATTTTTGAAAGAAAACATAAGATTGAATATGATGAATTAATGAATAAAAAGAAAAGCAGCAGAGAGAGTAATTACTGATATAAACATGAAAACGTTGTTGAGAAATGAGAAGATGAGAGACAAAATTACATCCTATAAGAGGGTCTAACACAAACAAATGACCGGTGCCAAAGGCATGGTTTAAAACTCAGTCATTCACTCAAGTGAATTACTTGATCGATAAAACACCCTTAAGAGTTGACATGTTAGTCAGGAATCTGGGAACATACAGACAGTAATCTGGCCTTTGAGCAACACTTAGCTAAGATAGTAAGAAAATCATTCTATATCACCCAACTCATAAGCAAATGTAGGCATCCTGGTCCAAGGAAGTTACAGTGCCATTCTACTCAGACCTTATCAGAGCTATCAGTGAGTACAGTGCCCTTTATGGCATGTACCCAACCAGGCACTTGCAACAGTTGGAACACCCTCAAATGAATATGCTGTCCTACACAGACTGTCTTAAGGTCATAGCTCTGTACTCAGTCTCCTACAGGTTACTGAGATGTGATCTATGCATAGCATACAAGGCATTCTCAGATCCAGCTCTGACAGATCTCTTGCAAATCTGCAAAACAAACAACGCCAGACACATTAAATCCAAGGACCTAAATTTTGCCTGAGACATAAATAGAACATGTGTCTCAGAGGATCCCTACACTACAGGATAAGCTCCCCATCCACATGAAGCAGAGTTCATCCCTGATCTTATTCAAATGGACCATTGGTTACTGAATGGGAAGTCACAAATTCACCCCATTCTGGCCCCAATGTGTCTGATGGACAGAGGTCAACAGTAAGTCAATTAATTCCTAACTAACATACCTGGTCTCCCACATACCCTTCAGCTACCTTCTTAATAACATACTTCAACATATAGTCATCCAAGGTACTGGGGGACAAAACTGGTCTGGGTTGCAATGCTGGGCTTATAAAGACCCTGGTGGTTATTAGCCCAATGCATATCTGTGAACCTATGGACCTAAGAACTATTGGAGACATTTAAGAATATGCTATTTAGAGGTCATTAGTGGAAATCCTAAAAGATCCATAGTAAAACATTAATTTATTTCATTGCTTGAATAAAGATCAGTACCATGTTTATTTCAAAGTTTTAAAAGTATTATTTAATTGAGATTATTTATTTGTTAATCAGGTAAGTAAGCTGGCCAATCCACTCCTTTTCAGCCACAGCCCACATTAAAAGACTAAAAGTAAATACATTATATAATAGTAGTGTAGGGTAGCCAGCCAACCAACATGTTTTTGTCAGGTAGGATGAAAAAGGATTATGTGGACAAAGCCAAGCCAAACAGAGGAAGAACATGTGACCTACACAGAGGCAGTGACAAACTGAGCTCAAGCTGCAGTAGTTATGGGGAAAATATGTTAAGCACTGCACAGCCAGGTAGTCAAAGTTCCCTTGACTCCATGAGCAATACTCAAAAACCTTGCAGACAAAGCAGAAACAAAACAACACCAACAGGTTCCAGCCTATTGCAGCAGAATACCTATTGCATGCAAAATAATTGCTTGCTGTCTTTCTCTCTCTCTGTCTCTCTCTGTCTTCTCTATGCCAGGATGCCACAGCCAATTCCTACAGAGACCTTGCTGATAGCATTTGTGGAGTTTTCCAGGCAAAGGGAGAAATGGAAGTAGGGTGTCAGCTCTTTATTTATTTATTTATTTTTTTTGCATCACACATGCACAGACTCACATCTAGGGAGAATTTAGTGTCCCCAATACACCTGCTACCATGTGTCTAGAATGTGGGAAGAAACCAGAGCACCCAGCAAAAACTCACACAAACAGTGAAAACATGCATAATCTGCACAGAAGGTCACCACTATGTGCCATATTTAGTCTGCTACACCCCACTTTTTCATAAATTAGTTAGTAAGCACAGTTCACTTTCTCTGAGGCATTGTTTCAGTATCCCAAAATATAAATGCCTGATTAATGTGCATTACACTTTATAAATGTTCATTCACACTCTAGAAAGTATTCCATCTAGTATTATAAGATCATAGGAATTATGAGGCAGGTAAGAGAAACCATTTACTCCTTGTTTTGTAAATAAAACAGACTATTAAAACAGAAACAAAGAGGTTGATTAATTCAGAGGAACTACTATAAAAATAAGAACATGCTTTCCTAGTGACATATCTGAAGTTAATAAATCATTTTATATATATTGTCAGAAAGATATTATTGCTAAATGTTATAAACTGGCAGAGGAGAAAGGACTGTGAAGTAAAATGTGAGTGAAATGGCAATAAGAAGGTGAAGGAGGGAAACAAAGAAGCTGAAATAGATAAAAGAACTCATGCTTAAGTGGCAACCATGTGGTGCTCTTTGTAAATACAATGATGATGATGATAACAATTTCTGTATACCTACTAATAGTGGAGTGTACGGTGTAAAGACATGAGTGTTTTCTTTTACTTTAAGGAATCACAACAGTGCTGACCATGACGACTCTCAGTATTAGTGCACGTCACTCGTTCCCAAAGGTATCCTACGCTACAGCTATGGACTGGTTCATAGCCGTCTGCTTTGCCTTTGTTTTCTCAGCACTTATTGAGTTTGCTGCTGTCAATTATTTCACCAATCTTCATACTCAGAAGCTAATGAGGAAAGCATCCCGCACAGCAAGGCATGCAGCTGCTCCAGTTTCTGAAGAGGAGGAGGAGAATGTCTTGGTAATTGTTATCCTGTTTTTGTCTTCTCTATGTGTTCAAACCTTTCCATAGGAGCAGGTAGATAAAGCAAATAATTTGAGATGTAAGAGAACAATAACAATAACAACATTGTTTTAGTTTAAAGTAAACTTTTCATGATGACTGAATCATTCCTTAAAGCATGACCATTCAGGCTTCAGAGGTGTGCATAGGATTTATGCTGCAACTCAAAAAGGGTTTAGCTTTGTCCAGTGTATTGGGTGCATTTTTAATGAATTAGGCAAAATAACTGTGTATTTTCTTCAAAAATTGCAAAGAGCTAATGACGCTGATATGCAGGGAACAATTCCTTTGAGATGCAGAATTTAGCTTTAGAAGACTTATGAGAATTCATTTATATTTGCTGTATTTGCATTTACATCAGTGTTTTGTTCATTTATCGTTTACAAGTTTGTGTATTGCACTGAAGTCCATTACCTGTAAGTGCAATCCAAATAGGTAGCAACAAGCTTTGCTGGTAAAAGATTAATTAATAATTACTGAAAAAATAACAACAAAGTAAAGTTAATGGGTTTGTCCACTCATTTAATGTCATTTGTTCCTGACTTCTCCAGAAGTGCTCTGGTTTTCTAAACCAATGAACACTCACTTTTATTTAGCCAAGCTAAAACCACCCTTGAAAAGATCTATATCCTCCTCAAGCAAGCTGCTGTGTCATATCAGTAGCTGTATGTCACGTAATCCAATCATAAATTATCATTCATTGGAGGGATCAAAAAAGTAGAATTTCTGGTTGAGACCAAGTTAAGTAATTTTACTAAGCTTACAATTAGTATATCCATCCTCCACTATATGTTGCCCCTCCCCCCTTACACTTACTTTCTTCTCACTTCATCCTGATCTATAAGCTGTGCTCTCATACTTAATAACTAAATATCTGTTTCTAGCCATACCCCTTACTAGCAGCTCCGCTATATTACAGCCAAAAGCAACTCCTTGCACTACCTCCGCATCATCTCTTTACTTTTCCCGTATGCCTAAACCTACTCACTACTAATGCTTGACTTTTTCTTACTCCTCTTAAACCCCTACTACTTAAAAGTCAAAACTCTTTCTTCCCTAAACTTACTCAACCTAGTAATTAAGCCATCTTTTTCAACTGTCGTGTCAACAAATACTATAGCTACTTCATTAAAAGATTGTGAAAGGTTAATCTCCTTATGGAAGAAATATTTTTGATTAGAGATTTCTTTTGGCAAAATCCATTCCTTAAACCTATGTATAAAATGCATGCCAAGTTATAATGTTAATATTGCTTAAACTTACACTGTTCAAACATTGTACCGTGTGGAGCTTGTCTCCCCAGGCCTCCACTGAAAATGGGTTTCTGACCCAGTCAGACTTTCACGGTCACCAAATGTCAATAAATAACTACATAAGCAAATACATAAATAATTAGGCATTTACAATTTATTGCATTAAACTTAGTTGAGACATGAATAATCATAACTAAAACATTGATCACAACTTGCAATCATAGCACCAAACTCTTAAAATTAAAACATTGACACACACTCTAAAATAATCTCTTTTGTAAAATGTTAAGCCAGAACCCCTGTAACCTCACAACCTTCATCTGCACATAAGGTTGCACAAATTCAGAGCAAAGGGAAACATATAAAGAGAAATAATGCTCACCTTTTCTCCCTCTTCTCTGTGTCATGCCAATAAAATCAAAGCACAGCATCTGTGACACAGCCAGATCTAATGTGCTGAAATGCTGACAACATGTTTCTGAAATCTTCCAGCTGTGATATTGTGTGACTGAATTACAAAACTGACAATCAACAGCAGAGCATCAGTGAAACTGCTATAGGAAGGAAATAGCTGAAACAGGATACTGTGCCAGAGTATGTGGCATCCACTGTATTGTTTTTTTTTCTCTCTCTCTCTTTTTAATTGCTTACTTCTTTATCAGAATTAGCCTAAAATATAAAGAAGTTTGCAGATACACTAAATGTACGCATTACCAACTCCTGGATAAACCACTGTTTTCATCAAATTGTTTGTAATAGGCTAGGTAATATTCTGATGTCTTTTTTAATCATATATATTAGTACATATTCATTCCACGGGTACTTTTAAAGTTCACTTCAAGAAAGCATGCCTGAAAGAGTTACTGCTGAAGTAAAAAAAAAAATCCTGTGCTGTATATGTGATATCTCATGAACATTATTAAGAAAAGACTGTCGAAAAAAGATGACATTATATTTAGATTGTTTATGTTTGTAAGTTAATCTCTAAAGTGAATGTTTCTGTTGTGTGCATTCACATTAGGCTATATCACAACTGTTCTTTTTTTGAATGGTTTTAATAAAGCAGAATCCTATTTCTATATCTCCTATACTTTAACATAGACATACCTTTGCTGTTAAGCTAGGACATACAAGTAATGCGGACATGCTTATTAAATGTGCCAGTGTGGTTTTAATATTTAACATAATGCTTCATTTCTGCTTTCATTTGTACCTCCATAAAAAAGAAACAAAGAAATAGTGCTGTGCCTCATTCTGAGGTAGAAAAGGGATTGCACAAAGAAATAAATGCAAAGACATCTCCAGATGGGAGAAAGGCAAACACAATATACATGCGGACAAATACCCCAGCATTTAATGCTAAGTAGTAAGTAGAATGAATGAATGAACAATTAAGCAATTAAACAAATGCTCTATTTTTTATGGTGAGTAGTAGAACCAGCATGCTGCATGCTAACAGATGTTCCTATTTTTTACACTAAGTAGTAAGTAAAAAAGAAAATGAACACATCTGACATTACTTTCATTCTTATGCTCAACAGCAAAGTTAGCATGTGTAAATATTGAAAGTATAGTCTGCTACTGCAAGCTGCAGTCAGGGAATGTAGGGAAGTGTCATGTGCAAGCGCATTCACATTACTATCAGCTATACTTAGAAAGATGTGTATGTACCATTTGCCCACCTCTGTGAATGCTGACATGCCATTATTTCCCTGGACGGATCACTATGCCTTGCTACTAATTTATGCAGAACTTGGAATTCCACATAGAAACACACATCTTTAGCTGTCTCACACTTGTTGCTTAGAACCTTGTGGCATACACACTTCTGCATTTACCCTTTCCACATAGTATGTTTTCCTCATATTACAAAAAGAAGACCTGTTGGAGACATGTACCGCATTTTTACTACCACTTATAGCCTATGTGCATCAGTGGAAGCAGTGCCAGTGAAACAGATGGCAAAGGTCAAGTTCCCTAGGCAAGTGATGTTACCAGAAAACATAGTGCCATCTTTTACAACTTCTTTACTGCAGGGAAGATGAGTTTATTGGCAACATGACATGAGTGGTGCAGCATAGAATGTTGTCATCTCACACAAGAGGCAACCTGTTCGATTCTCAGCGATGGTGCCTTCTGTGTGGAGTCTGCATGTACTCCCTATGTTCCTGTGGGTTTTATCCCACATTCCAAAGACATGCAGTAGATGGATTGGACACTCTCTATTGGTTATAGGTGTGAGTGTTCATGCAATTCAGTGGTGTTGCAGAATGACTGTAGCAGGAATAGGCAACTGGTAGTGTAAATTTTGTTCCAGATGATTGTCACTTTTGAAGTGACACCCTGACCCCATGTGAAAAAATGGCAAAAGAGGTTGTGGATGGATGGAGGATAATATTAGTTAATGTGATCTTGTGAGTGTCAGCTATGGCTGGCTTGTAATCTGATTTGTACTTTAACAGCATCTGCACTTCTCAGATCACCTGGGTGCCCTACACATTAATTTTCTAGTTATACCAGCTTAACAGACATTTCATTGGATTGCTTAGTTGTTTGCACCTTACATCTGTGAATTTTGCATTAGTAACACAGATGAAGTATAATCCACTAATTGTACTTTCTTGTGTCATGAACAGTTAAATTTATAGGTCAGAGAGCTTGTTTATACTTTTGGAAATTTTTACATTTTCTATGTAAAGTGCTGAATGTACCAGCCCTGGTAATGCTGAACTTTGTTATACTTGTAATTGTCGGTGGATAAGGACCAATAGTGTTTGACTTTGACATGGTAGTCATTCAGTCAGAAATTCCTATGTAAAAGCTATGTAACATCTAACTTTATGCAAGAATCAGTTGGGCCAAAAAGGTATTAAATTCTAGGCATCATGAGTTGGGAGTTGGCATAATTGTTATGGTGCTTACCTTACAGAGACAGGGTGCCATGCTTGATTCTCATGTTTGGGGATTATGGTTACATATTAAAAAAAAGCTAGTGATCATGATTTTCTTTGTTTATTTGCCTTTTCTTGCTGTCTGCCCAAATTCCTAATGTGCTCTATGTCACTTTTCTAATCCATTGAATGATAAGATCAGCTGTTTTTCTGGTCAACCCAGTGTTAAAAAACAGACTTTATATCTTTTCTATGACCATTCAGTTTGCTACAAAACAGTAGGACTGCTCTGCTCTGCAGAGTACAGCTTATATCTCAGGCTATTTAAAGTTACTGTTCCCTGCTTGGTATCCTGAGACGTAAAGCAGCAGGCATGCTGCCATGTAGCTCTTACCTCTGACTTTGGGGCATGTGAATGTTGTACTGCACCATAGCATGGTGATATCACAATGGAGCTGTTAAAGTTTCCTGACAGTACAATCCACCACATTGTTGCATGAACAATTCTTGTTCTGCAGCAGAAAGTAAATGTTTATGATTCTCACTCATGACCTTATTCGCTGATGCAACAAAATAGAAAAACAGCAGGAAGGAAACAGGTGAATTTGATGTTTGGCTTAATTTAGTGTTTCTATATTTTATATTACTCAGACATTTTCCTGTTTTCTGATGTTAATGGTATGATTTGTATAATGCTTAACAGTTTAAGCTAGTTTATATATTTTAAAGATATGCACAAAGACAGTAACAGTAATAACAGGAGAACTTAAATTTCCACTTTAGAATACCTAGTCTAATGTGCTGGAAACTTTCAACAGATATATACTTAGTGCAACTCAGTATACAGTTATTTGCTTTGATACCTGATCTTGTTTTATGGTTGTATGAGTATAATAGCTCCAATATTCTATTGCTGATGATTCTTTTTCTCGAAACACATATAAGCAAGATACTTTTCCTAATATATCCCTGCTTACTAGATGATGCAGTCTTGCAGTCTCTTGGAGAAAGAATGAGACAAGCTTTACATTGTCTGTCAGTAGTAACTGTTTCTCTCATTTGTGGTTACTCTGGAATGAAAGTATTATGTTTGTTGTGTGTGAAGGCCTTACCCCCCTCATCATGAGTATGTTTTCCCATGCATTTGAGTGTGAGTGTGTGTGTGCATGTATGTATGTATATATATATATATATACATATATATATATATATATATATATATATATATATATATATATATATATATATATATATATATATATGTATATCTGGGTCTATATTAAATAACCAAAGAGGCGTTTCAGCGAACACCTATTCAGCGACACATACACAGCGAACACACAAAACCGTGAACGCTGACATCAGTGATTTCTTTTCCTGTGAAAGAAATCGCTTGTCTAAAAACAAAAAAAAAATCATTACAAACATAACTGAGGGGCTCCACCTCCCACACCCCACCATCGTGGGTGACTGTGTTCCCCACATCCTCCCAACTAAATATACCAACTCCTAGATCTCACTACAGTGGGGAAAATGGCAAACTTATAGGGATGACCAAATGATTTCTTTCCCAGGGAAAGAAATCACTGTTCTGAACGATTGTGATTTACTGCGGTCATTATGTGTCGCTGATGAGGTGTTCGCTGAAACGCCTCTTTGGTTATTTAATATAGACCCATCTATCAATCTATATCTATCTATATATATATATCTATATATCTATATATATATATATACATATATATATATATATATATATATATATAAATATATATATATATAGTATATTTTTATATTTATCTCTCTCTCTCTGTATATATATATATATATATATATATATATATATATATATATATATATATATATATATATATATATATATATATATATATATACATATACATATATATATATATATATATATATATATATATATATATATATATGTATGTATCTTTATCTATATCTACATCTATATCTATATATATATATATATATATATATATATATATATATATATATATAAGATATTACTGCAATAACTGACAATGTGGATGTGGCATATTGAAGATTGCCCATGGTTGCTGTGGTTTAGTCACGAGGATAAAGCCTGAGTGATTAAACAAAGACAACTATGGGTAAATCTTCAATATACCCCAACACAGAGTTGGTTATTGCTATTATACAATGACATTATTTAAGGAAAAGATTACTTACTTTTCTTAAATAATGTCATTGTATGATGGCTCCATGGTGCTCTTTTGCTTTCCTTGGATATCCTGGTGCTTTTTTTGATGTTCTCCACATGTGTATGTGACTTTCCTTCCCGCAGGTATGTAGTACATCAGTGGTGTGTGAGGGCTGCTGTGTATAGGAAGCAGTGGAGAAAGAAAGATCTCCATTGCTTTTTTTTTTAATTAAAAAAAAAAAAAAAAAAGATACATGGAAGCTTTGAATGTAAGGGAGAGACGAGACATAGAAAATAAAAGGATAATCAGGTACATTTCTCTAGTTTTGCATATCGTAC